>NC_046156.1:41996628-42081628 GCF_011064425.1 Rattus rattus
TTGGATTTAATTCTTTCTTCACCTAGAACTTGCCCTGCTCCAGACTGGCCTAGAATTCAGAGATTTGCTTGTCCTTGCTTCCTTGGATTAAAGGTTTGTACTAAATTGCCTGAGCCTAATTCATGGGTGGGATCTTGCCCCAAGGTCATTACTTCCTTAATTCAATGTAATATTCTTGAACACAGGATTGGCTCCATTTACTTCCGGGTGTCCTTTTAATGCTTGAACCATATTTTTTTATTTTTCCTGTTTCAACTTCCTTTTTTTCATTAAATGCTTCATGAGACTTAACCAGAGAACATAAGGATGGGCATTTCTGAGACTTCCTTTGTCAATGCAATTAATCTGAATCTTTTCACTTTTTAGCCTCAGGCCGACTCTTTTAGTCAAGGGCAAAAAAGCAGCCACATTCTTCACACAAAATACTAACAAACAGTCTTTTTACAGCACATACTGAAATTCTTCCTTTGAAACCCTCTTGGCAGGCCTGCACAATTCAAATCACTTACCTCAGTAACAAAGACTTCTGTTCCTACTAAGGTAGCCCTTAAGCCCCATTTAAAGCATTCCACTGCTTTCCATCCAAAGTCCCCAAATCCACATATCTTCCTTCCAAAAAAGTATGGTCAGACCCTATCACAGCAATACCCCATGCCTGGTACCAACTTCTGTCTTAGTTAGGGTCTTGTTACTGTGAACAGACACCATGACCAACGTGTTTTATAAGGACAACATTTAATTGGGGCCAGGCTTGGTCTAGAGGTTCAGTCCATTCCCTCATCAAAGGCGGAGCATGGCAGCATCACAGCATCCAGGCAGGCCTGGCAGGAGGGAGCTTAGTTCCACATCTTCACCCAAAGGAATCCAGGAACATGTAGGGTCTTTAAAAAAAAAAAAAAAAAAAAAAAGGATCATTTATGTTAAACATTTCAAATGTTATTCCTCTCTTCCCTGTGCTTTCCCCCCATCCCCCCATGCTTGTGCCAGAAGGAGGATGCTGCCCCTCCCAACCACCCACTTCCACCTCAACATCCTGGCATTCCCCTACAATGGAGAAAAGAGCCTTCAGCACCAAGAGCTTCTCCTCCCATTGATGCCAGACAATGCCATCCTCTACATATGTGGCTGAAGTCATGGGTCCCTCCATGTGTACTCTTTGGTTAGTGTTTAGGCCTCTGAGAGCCTTTCTGGTTGGTTGATAATTGTTGTTCACCTTATGGGTTTGCCCCCTTCAGCTCCTTCAGTCCTTTCTCTAACTCCTCCTGGGACCCCCTATGCTCAGTTAATGGTTAGAAGCATCTTTAATCTATATCGGTAAGGCTCTGTACGGCCTCTGAGGACACCATATCAGCCTCCTATCAGCAAAAGTACTTTTTTGGAATATAGTGACTGAATTTGGTGGTAGTGAATGGGATGGATCCTCAGGTGAGACAGTCTTTGGATGGCCTTTCCTTCAGTCTCTGCTCCTCTTTTTGTCCCTATTTCCTCCCTGAGTATTTTGTTCCCCCTTCTAAAGGACTGATTTTTCTATTTTGTTCTGCTTCTCCATTTGTGAACTGTATCTTGTGTGAATTTTGGGCTAATATCCCACTTATTAGTGACATACAGTGTTCTGTTTTTTTGTGATCAGTTATTCTACCAGAATAAACTATTTTCTAGTTCCATCCATTTTCCTAAGAATTTCCTTGAAGCCATTGTTTTTTTTAATAGCTGAGCAGTACCCCATTGTATAAAATGTACCACAATTTCTGTATCCATTCCTCTGTTGAAGGACATCTGGGCTCTTTCCAGCTTCTGCCAATTATAAATAAAACACTACTATGAACATAGTGGAGTCTATGTCCTTGTTACATTGGAGCTTCTTTAGGTATATGCCCAGGAGTGGTATAGCTGGGTCTGCTCTGTGGTACTATGTCCAATTTTTCTGAGGAATCTCCGAGAAGATGATATGTTTATCATTGTGAGTTTTAGCACTAATTTCCTTGTCGTTCACTTGGGAATAAAATATATGTAATTAATATCAGTTTGGTTTTTTATTGTTTTGGTTTTTGATACAGGATTTCATAACTCAGTCTACTCTCAAAATGAATATGCAGTATGGATGACCTCAGACTTCTAAATATAGGCCACTACCCCATGGCACTGAGTTTTAAAATAAGCCTCATGCAGGGGAAAAAACATTGACTAGTGTAAGTTTTGCTTTTCAAGATATGGTAGATTTCCAGAAAGGAATGAACCTTTACCTTAATGTAACCCCCTTTCTTCCACTCTGGCTCCAGTATGGTCCCCCTTTTTCTGTCCATCCTTAGTATCACCAGATTCTGTATTATGAGAGACAAGCTTCAAGTATTTCAAATATTAGATATGAAATATAAATCAGTCTGATCCCATCCCACAGCTTCCTGCTCCCAAATCCCATGGGAGAGAGAGCTGAACATCCAGAAGGGCAGACAATACTAAGACCTCAGGATAGACAGACTGCCACTTCTGCCCACCTCTGCCCACATCCCTGGATGAAGAGGAAACTGCATAGTGCCTCTGGACACAGGAATATAGGAGCAATCAGCTGCAGGAGCCCTCGGTCCAGGTCTGAGCCCAGAACAGAACCGAACCGGTCAAACAACTCCCTGCACCCAAATCCAGTAGCAAGGGGGCAGAGCTGAACCCTCAGAAGTGCGAACATTCCTGAGAAACCAGAAGAGACTATTCTCTGCCCACATTCCAAACTCAAGAGAAAAACACCTAGTGCCATCTGTGCCCCCTGCACACAGGGACCCAGGAGCAGTAGGACCAGGAACCTTCCTTCTGCTGCCCTTGCTAAGACCTGAAAGCCAGCCACCAGGAGTGACTACACACCTGAGAGCAAAACACTCTGTTCCCATAACTGGCTGAAAGAAAACAGGAAAACAGGTCTACAGGAATGCTGACACACAGGCCTACAAGAAGGTCAAGCCACAATCAGAAACAGCAAGACAAGCTAACACCAGAGACAACCTGATGGCGAGAGGCAAGCACAAGAATCCAAGAAACAGTACCAAGGCTATTTGGCATCATCAGAGCCCAGTTCTCCCACCAAACCAAATAATGGATATCCAAACACACCCGAAAAGCAAGATTTAGATTCAAAATCACATTTTATCATGACGACGGAGGATTTTAAGAAGGTCATAAAAAGTTCCCTTAAGGAAATACAGGACAACACAAGTAAACAAGTAGAAGCCCTTAAAAAGGAAACACAAAAATCTCTTAAAGAATTACAGGAAATCACAACCAAACAGGAGAAGGAATTGAACAAAACCATCCAGGAGTTAAAAATGGAAATAGAAACAATAAACAAGGCACAAAGGGAGAAAACCCTGGAGATAGAAAACCTAGGGAAGAGATCAGGAGTCATAGACGTGAGCATCACCAACAGAATACGAGAGATAGAAGAGAGAATCTCAGGAGCAGCAGATACCATAGAAAACATCAACACAACTGCCAAAGATAATGTAAAACAGAAAAAGCTCCTAGTCCAAAACATACAGGAAATCCATGACACAATGAGAAGATCAAACCTAAGGATAATTGGTATAAAAGAGAGTGAAGACTCCCAAATTAAAGGGCTAATAAATATCTTCAACAAAGTCATAGAAGAAAACTTCCCTAACCTAAAGAAAGAGATGCCCATAAACATACAAGAAGTCTTCAGAACTCCAAATAGATTGGACCAGAAAAGAAATTCCTCCCATCACATAATAGTCAAAACACCAAATGCACAAAACAAGGAAAGAATATTAAAAGTAGTAAGGTGAAAAAGGTCAAGTAACTTACAAAGGCAGACCTATCAGAATTATACCAGACTTCTCACCAGAGACAATGAAAGCCAGAAGATCCCAGACAGATGTCATACAGACTCTAAGAGAACACAAACGCCCTGGCTACTATATCCAGCAAAACTCTCAATTAATGTAGAGGAAGAAACAAAGATATTCCATGGCAAAACCAAAGTTACACAATATCTTTCTACAAATCCAGCCCTACAAAGGATAATAGATGGAAAAGCCCAATGCAAGGAGGGAAATTACACACTAGAAAAGCAAGAAAGTAATCTTACAACAAAACCAAAAGAAGAAAAACACACAAATATAATCCCACCTCTAAATACAAAAATAACAGAAAGCAACAATCACTATTCCTTACTATCTCTCAACATCAATGGACTCAATTCTCCAATAAAAAAACATAGATTAACATACTGGATACATAAAGAGGACCCAGCATTTTGCTGCATACAGGAAACAAACCTAGAGACGAAGACTGACACTACCTCAGAGTAAAAGGCTAGAAAACCATTTTCCAATCAAATGGTTAGAAGAAACAAGCTGGAGTAGTCATTCTAATATCGAATAAAATCAACTTTCAACCAAAAGTCATCAAAAAAGATAAGGAAGGGCATTTCATATTCATCAAGGGAAAAATCCACCAAGATGAACTCTCAATCCTAAATATCTATGCTCTAAATGCAAGGGCACTTACATACATAAAAGAAACCTTACTAAAGCTCAAAGCATACATTGCACCTCACACAATAATAGTAGGAATTTCAACACCCCACTCTCCTTAATGGACAGATCATGGAAACAGAAATTAAACAGAGACATAGAGAAACTAACAGAAGCTATGAACCAAATGGACTTAATGGATGTTTATAGAACATTCTATCTTAAAACAAAAGGATATACCTTCTTCTAAGCACCTCATGGTACCTTCTCCAAAATTGACCATATAATCGGTCACAAAACAAGCCTCAACAGATACAGGAAGATAGAAATAATCCCTTGCATCCTATTAGATCACCATGAACTAAGGCTGGTCTTCAATAACATCAATAACAACAGAAAGTCCACATATACATGGAAATCGAACAATGCTCTTCTCAATGATCACTTGGTCAAGGAAGAAGTAAAGAAAGAAATTAAAAACTTCTTAGAATTTAATGAAAATGAAGGTACATCATACCCAAACTTATGGGACACAATGAAAGCTGTGCTACGAGGAAAACTCATAGCTCTGAGTGCCTGCAAAAAGAAACAGAAGAGAGCATAGTATCAGCATCTTGACAGCACACCTAAAAGCTCTAGAAAAAAAAGAAACAAATACACCCAAGAGGAGTAGAAGGCAGGAAATAATCAATCTCAGGGCTGAAATCAACCAAGGAAAAACCAAAAGCACTATACAAAGAATCAACAAAACCAAGAGTTGGTTCTTTGAGAAAAGCAACAATATAGATAAACCCTTAGCCAGACAAACCAGAGGGCACAGAGAGTGTGTCCAAATTAACAAAATCAAAAATGAAAAGGGAGACAAAACAGTAGAATCCGAGGAAATTCAAAATATCATCAGATCCGACTACAAAATCCTATATTCATAAAACTTGAAAATCTAGAGGAAATAGGCAATTTTCTAGACAAATACCAGGTACCAAAATTAAATCAGGAACAGATAAACCATCTAAACAACCCCATAACTCCTAAAGAAATAGAAGCAGTCATTAAAAGTCTTCCAACTAAAAATAACCCAGGACCAGATGGGTTTAGCAAAGAATTCTATCAGACCTTCATAGAAGGTCTCATACCATTACTGTCCAACCTGTTCCACAAAATAGAAACAGACGGAGCTCTACCAAATTCCTTCTATGAAGCCACAATTACTCTTATACCTAAGCCAAAGACCCGAAAAGAAAGAGAACTTCAGACCAATTTCCCTTATGAATATTGACGAAAAAATACTCAATAAAATTCTTGAAACTGAATCCAAGGACACATCAATATGATCATCCATCACGATCAAGTAGGTTTCATCCCAGGGATGCAGGGATGGTGCAGTATACAGAAATCCATCAACATAATCTACTATATAAACAAACTCAAAGATAAATGATCCTTTCATTTGATGCTGTGAAAGCATTTGACAAAATTCAACACCCCTTTATGATAAAAGTCCTGAAAAGGACAGGAATTCAAGACCTATACTTAAATATAGTAAAAGGTATATACAGCAAACCAGTAGTTAACATTAAACAAAATGGAGAGAAACTTGAAGCAATCCTACTAAAATCAGGAACTAGACAAGGCTGCCCACTCTCTCCCTACTCATTCAATATAGTTCTTGAAGTCCTAGCCAGAGCAGACAGACAACAAAAGAAGGTCAAAGTGACACAAATTGGAAAGGAAGAAGTCAAAATACCACTATTTGCAGATGATATGATAGTATACTTAAGTAACCCCAAAAGTTCTACCAGAGAACTTCTAAGCCTGATCAACAACTTCAGCCAAGTGTCTGGATATAAAATTAACTCAAACAAATCAGTAGCCTTCCTCTACTCAAAGGATAAACAATCTGAGAAAAAAATTAAGGAAACAACACCCTTCATAATAGTCCCAAACAATATAAAATACCTGTATGACTTTGACCAAGCAAGTGAAAGGTCTGTATGATAAGAACTTCAAGTCTCTGAAGAAAGAAATTGAAGAAGATCTTAGAAGATGGAAAGACCTCTCATGTTCATGGATTGGCAGGATTAATATAGTAAAAATGACCATTTTATCAAAAGCGATCTACAGATTCAATGCAATCCCCATCAAAATACCAATCCAATTCTTCAAAGAGTTAGACAGAAAAATTTGCAAATTCATCTGGAATAACAAATATCCCAGGATAGCTAAAATGATCCTCAACAATAAAAGAAATTCTGGGGGAATCACCATCCCTGACCTCAAGCAGTATTTCAGAGCAATAGTGATAAAAACTGTCTGGTATTGGTACAGAGACAGGCAGTAACAGTGGAATAGAATTGAAGACCCAGGAATGAACTCATACAACTATGGTCACTTGATCTTTGACAAAGGAGCCAAAACCATCCATTGGAAAAAAGATAGCATTTTCAACAAATGATGCTGGTTCAACTGGAGATCAGCATGTAGAAGAATACAAATTGATCTATTCTTATTGCCCTGTACAAAGCTTAAGTCCAAGTGGACCAAGGACCTCCACATCAAACCAGATACACTCAAACTGATAGAAGAAAAAGTGGGGAAGATTCTCAAACACATGGGCACCCAGGAAAGTTTCCTGAACAGAACACCAATGCCTTATGCTCTAAGATCAATAATAGACAAATGGAACCTCATAAAACTGCAAAGCTACTGTAAGACAAAGGACATTGTCATTAGGTCAAAACAGCAACCAACAGATTGGGAAAAGATCTTTACCAATCTTTCATCTGATAGAGGGCTAATATGCAAAATATACAAAGAACTCAAGAAGTTAGACTCCAGAGAGCCAAATAACCCTATTAAAAAATGGGGTACAGAGCTAAACAAATAATTCACAGCTGAGGAATATCGAATGGCCAAAAAGCACCTAAAGAAATGTTCAACATACTTAGTCATCAGGGAAATCAAAACAACCCTGAGATTTCACCTCACACCAGTAAAATGGCTAAGATCAAAAACTCAGGTGAGAGTAGATGCTGATGAGGATGTGGAGATAGAGGAAAACTCCTCCATTTTTGGTGGCATTGAAGACTGGTACAACCACTCTGGAAATCAGTCTGGAGTTTCCTCAGAAAATTGGACATTCCACTACCCAAGGATCCAGCTATACCTCTCTTGGGCATATACCCAAAAGATGCTCCAATATACAACAAAGACACGTGCTCCATTATGTTCATAGCAGGTTTATTTATAATAGCTAGAAGCTGGAAAGAACCGAGGTGCCCTTCAACAGAGGAATGGATTCAAAAAATGTGGTACATCTACACAATTGAATACTACTCAACTATCAAAAACAATGACTTCATGAAATTCATAGGCAAATGGATGGAACTAGAGAATATCATCCTGTGTGAGGTAATCCAACCACAGAAAAACACACATGGTATGCACTCACTGATAAGTGGATATTAGCCTAAAAGCTCGAATTACCCAAGATGCAGTGCATGGACCACATAAAACTCAAGAAGGATGACCAAAATGAGGATGTTTCACTCCTTCTTGAAAAGGGGAACAAAAATATCAATAGGAGGGAATAGGAAGGCAAAGTTTATAGCAGAGACTGAAGGAATGGTCATGCAGAGACTGCCCCACATGTGGCCCATATATATACAGCCACCAAAACTAGATAAGATGGATGAAGCTAAGAAGTGCATGCTGACAGGAACCGAATATGGATCTCTCCTGAGAAACACAGCCAGAATATGTCAAATACAGAGGTGAATGCTAGCAGCAAACCACCGAACTGTGAATAAAACCCCTGTTGGAGGAATTAGAGAAAGGATTGAAAGAGCTGAAGGGGTTTGCAACACCATAAAAACAAGAATGCCAACCAACTAGAGTTTCCAGGGACTAAACCACTACCCAAAGACTATACATGGACTGACCCAGGACTCCAACTGCATATGTAGCAAAGGATGGCCTTGCTGGTCACCAATGGAAGGAGAAGCCCTTGGTCCTGCCAAGGTTGGACCCCCAGTGTAGAGGAACATGGGGTGGGGGGACTAATGGGGTGTGAATGGGAGGAAGGGAACACCTTTATAAAAGGGGAGGGGGAGGCGGTAGGGGGCTTTTGGACAGGAAATTGGGAAAGGGAATAGCATTTGAAATGTAAGTAAGAAATACCCAATTTTTTAAAAATGGAAAAAAGAAATAAAGAAAAAAGAAAAAAGAAAGTGTTCTTGAATTCAGTTTGCAAGAAAAAAAGAAATATAAAACAATGTTCACTGTATATAATGCTTTAGTATTTTTCACTGTTGATAAAAAACATTCATCCATTGTCAAATGCTTTGGTTAAAACCAACATGAGTGTACTGTTCTGCTAATAACAAAAACCATGACTCATAATAGATGATAAAGTCTGAAACCAGCAGGAAGATGTCCAACCATCTGTGTAAAAAGACTCAGGTTCAATGTCGTTTGATGCTGGCTTTTCCTGGAAATCCTTTCCTAGATGATTTCTCTTCTAGTTTGGCATCTCTCCATTTAAAATGAAATTTTGTGTAAAAATTTAAAAGCAAAGCAAAGCACGGCAAAGCAAAACCAGCAGCAAGCAAACAAAGTAACCCTCCCATGTCTTCAGGTGGCAACCACTCTGAGACTGGGCAGTTGACAGGCAGCTGCCTGAAGTCCACAATGAAAGCTAAAAGAGAACGCTGATAAGCCAGCGTAAGAAAAAGACTGAACTAAAGCAGTGGCTCTCAACCTTTCCTCTTAATGCACCCACAGCCATAAAAATGTTGTCATTACTTCATAACTATAATTTTGCTAATATAGCATAAATCTGTTATTAATCATAATGTAAACACCTGTGGTCTTCAATGGTCTCAGGTAGCTCCTGAAAAAATGATCATTTAAACCCCATAAAGGGGTCCACAAATTGACAGTCATTCTTTTCTTTGTTTCACACATAGAAGATGACCAACTATTATTTATAAAATGAATTAACTTTCCATTTTAAGGTTTTACCTGAAGTACATTCACTTGGAAATTTACTTTGTTGGAAGATATTCAGTTAGGTTAATAGCAGAGGATGGAAGTAAAAGTATGTTAAACTGACATGAGAATTATTATGAGAGAACTCTGAAAACCTGGTTTTCATTCACATTGTCCATTTTCCTAAGGTTTTTGCTCACCGCTGATGTAACTCTGGGTCACACATGCTTGTGTCTGGGCAAATATAGAATAAATGTCACAGGATGTAATAAAACACATATTCTCTACTGTCTGAAATATAAATGATTATTAACTACGTTGCAGGTTATAAGGACACAAGTAAATGAGACATGGAGTCAACTTGCAACGTCTTTTCCATCCAAAAAGATACTGGGGGTTAATAAATAGCAATTAAATATTAATGATTTTCTGATGAGAGGAGAAAAAGAGTGTCCTATATAAAGGAAAGGAATGATTTTCATCTTAAGATTTTTGAAGACATATCAGGGTAGAGCTTCTAACACACTTAATGAATATGAAAATATAATGGTATGGGAATGTAGTTCAGTGGTACTGTATTTATGTAACTTGCACAGAGTCCTAGAAGACATAGAACACACACACACACACACACACACACACACACACACACAGAGAGAGAGAGAGAGAGAAAGAGAGAGAGAGAGGTGGGAGGGAGGGAGGGAGGGAAGGAGAGGGAGAGGAAGAGAGGAAAGGAAGAGAGGAAGGGAGGGGAGCAAAGAAAGGAAGAAAGAGGAAGAAAGGAGAACAGAAAGAAGGATGAATAATTGCCTAGATTTTTCTATATGATTATTTTCAACTTGAAAGATTGGAATGTGATTAAGTTGTAAAGTAGAACTCTCCATGAAATATGTCTAATATCTCCAGGAATGACGACAAAAGCCTTTCTGCTGCAGAATTTGGTCAAGCAGACTGTGAGGGGATTCTCTGTGACTCCATGAGGAGTGAACAGGCATCGATGAAGCCTGTGAAGGACAGGATGGCTCATAAGAAACATGAGGCCATAGCTTCATTTGCAGAATTGACTAATTCATGGGCTTCTTTTCAGATGCCGCTATCCTGTGTCTACGGTTATTGTTAGTTCCTTCCCCTGCCCTTGGATCTTATGTGTCCGTTGCACACCTCCACATTCCATCAAACCTTCTGAATTTCTTCATTTTGATCTCCCCCTTTTGTGGAAAGGAGCACGTCAATAACTTTTGATCAACCATCTTGCATTTTGAGGTTGTGTAATCCCCATTTATGAAACATTATCTTAGAAATCTTGAGGTTTTCATGGAAATTATGACCTTATCATTCATCTTCCTCCCCAGCAAATACTCTAAGGTAATTGTCACTTGCTCAAAGCTGGGGAGACTGTCCAAACAAAATGAGACTGGAATTATAAACTTGTGACAAGCATTTAGTTAATAAAATGTATCCTGATAGCAAATAAGTAATCAAAATTGAGTGCTTATTTTTATTGCCAAATCTTTTGGAGAAGATAATTAAAGTATTGTCTTGTCATCTGTAATGTCACAAGTGCTTTTTTATTGGGCAATATTAACCTTTCCAATCATGTTAATTCAGTTCATTTTATAAATACATTTTCTAAATCCATATAGTGGGATTTTATATTAAATGATATTAAAATGAATAGACAGAATGGGAGAACAGGAAATTTTCTACACTGTGACTCTTCAGTTCTCTGATTTTTCATTGAATAGGTTCCTTGCCTTTGGTGGCCCAGTAACTACATGGCAATCAATTCAGAGACCAACACTACAAATAAATCTAATTGTAACCATTGCTTTATTTTTTCTTACCAACTGATAATGAAGGACTTTCATTTCTAACTATTGGCTTAGCCTTCTGCCCAAATTAATTCTTACAGAAACAGAAACTTGGGTTATTAGATTGGGAGTTGAGATGTTCCTTGGCATATATAGTCAGGAAACAGAAAGCAGAAAACTTTGAGGATTAGTTTTACTGATCCAAAATAAGGGCTTACGGAAGTGTTTTCCAACTGGTCTCACCTTTCCAGTGGGTAGTGATACAAGTGTCGTATTTCATTGAAGTGTTGAAGAATTGCTACCAGACACAGTCTCTGAATTCCATACTGCCATGGCTCGTGAAGACACTTCCACTGTTCTTAACACTCTTTCTGAAAGGTTTTCATCACCCTGTATTGGAAGATATCTCTTGTCACTTCAGCAGTACTGAACATAGATATTATCACTCACTGACAGGAGTGTAAGATTGTGAGACCAGATACACAGATCTTTGTAAACATAACCTATCACATCCCAGCCTCTTTTCACAACAATTCACATTGCACTGAAAATCAACCTCCATCCATCCCTGCTGTAAGACTCCCAGGTCTCATCCATTAGAACATCTACCTCACATCAAATGTGGCATCATTTAGATCAGGAGGAGGCTTTTCTGGGTTTGTTCTACAAGAGTGTCTTTTTTCTATAGTCCTTCCTGGTTTAAAGATCTGAGAACCAACAGAGACAAATTGTCTGTGTCCTCCAGGTCCCCTCTTCAATGGACAATCCTAGAACTGGATAAGAAAACTGCTAAAAACTTAAGGGACATGATAGATGTAAGCTCACTGCTGGTTTCTCGGATTCTGAAATCAAGGGAGGCACAGTGTGCCAATTCCTTGCTGGCCTCTGGTTGTAGTCCACAGTATCTTTGGGGTCTGTCCTCTGACATCTTCATTTGTGGAAGAACAGGTCTGCGGTCTCAGTTAGGAAAATTCCCCAGACTGCTTCCTGTATGAACAAGTCCTAACTGTAATGGCTTCTTGTGCTTTGTATAATCTCTGTCTCTTTCCACGTACATGAGAGATAATTGTGTCAGAATGGTTTTCTTAAACATTGTGACACATTTTTCTGTCTTATTGAGCTTCACTCTAATACACAAGTATGAGTATCACTAAGATTGGTCCTGTTCTCTTCATCTCCATGGCAGGCAGCCAAAAGACAAAGGCTTCTAAAGTTCTACAAGTCTTTCATTGGAACTTAGAATCCACCACGTGTTTTCTTAAGATTTTGGGGTGTCTTTTATTTATTTTATTTATTTATTTCTGAAGCACTGTACTAAAACTTTCTGAAATGCCAACAACAAAGTTTACGAGGATTTGAACCTTGGCATTACACTTTAATACATAAATCACTTGGCCATCTGCAGAAACTGGGGATGAGAAATGATTTTGTGTTCTCAAGTGTGGTAAATCCTGATTCCTGACACAAAAGAAGCCAGGAAGCAATTTTAATGTTGTGCCTGGAATTCTCAGCTGAAACATTATGCCCAGGAACCCTACTTTTTAGTTTTCACATTTTAGTAGGTAACTGTATTGCCAAACTTTCAATCTCTGCCTAACAGTGAAGACATTGCTAGAGTCCCTGTAATGCCATTATTGTTTTTTCTTAAGTCTCCATGATTAAGCTGTGGGTTGTGGAGACGCTATTAACAACCTCATAGAGTTGTTTTGAGATTTTTCTAAAAGATTCAAGCTCCATCCAGCTTCAGAGACTTCTATGCCTTCAAACCTATACCACATGCTTTCGCTTTAGATTCAGACAGGACTATTTCTAAGTATCAAATGATAGAACAGATGTTCATTGCTTCCTAACAAATTATGTACATCATGAAGCCTAAAAAGCAAACATTTATTTTGTTCATAATTGGGAAATGTGGGAAGAGGTAAGTCATTTTTCTTCAGGTTGTGCCATAGGGAACCATTGTTTTATGATGTTTGACTCATTAAGGCTTAAGCTTAGAGTTCAGAATTGTGTGGGCTGTGGTCTCACATTTTCTGCACAGGGGTCTTGGCACCTGCTGCTTAGACTTTCTCTGTGCTCAGAGACAAGGAATTCTTAGGAAGTGGGTGATAATGGGCGGCATGGGTTTGGAATCTGAACTCAGATGTCACATGCTATGACTTTAGCTGCAATCATTGGATGAGTATTCTCGAGATCAAATGATAGACTGTCAGATATTGCTACAGCTGCAATTGGGTAAACCACCCTGCTCCAGATAATATTTCTTACAGAAGTTCCCTGTTTCTAAGGCCTTTATGAACCACTTGTGTATGCATACTTTTTAAAAATATTTTTGGAAATTTTTATTGATATGTATATATGCTTTGTATATTGAAATTATTAACTTGCTACTCATCATTTTTAAGACGTTACATTATGGGCAGTTTAGTCATTCAATAAACATTTATTGAACACATAATAAGAGTTTTGTATAAAGCAATGTACAAGATGGATACACGTGCTGCCATGGAGCCAAGACTCCAGAGGATGAAACTAACAACAACAATAACAACAACAACAACAACAACCACCACCACCACCAAAAAACAGAAAAACCCAAAACAAAAGAAATGCTATTTTGTCAATGAAAAGGTAACACTTTTTTCTATCTTACGTTCATTTTGAATAAAATAGAAATATAAAAAGGTATCTATTCTATAGTATGAAAGATAGCATTGCCAATACTTACCCTCCAAAATCTCTTTATATGTGGATTCCCATGGTTTTTTAAAGAACTACTCTGTTCTTTAAAAAGAACTGTTCTTTAAAACACCTGTGTATCCCAGGTTGCGAGCTGGAGCCTCACTATATAGAGACTTTACCTTTCACCTCCTGTTTGCTATATATGCGAAAATTAATAACTTCTGAATTAAAATAAAAATGCTATACTTACCCCACAGTATAAGGCACAACTATATTCTAATAAGATATTTAAAGAATTTTCCAAAAGTCAGTAATTAACATATTAGTTTTTGCAAAAATTAGACAATGCCTGGTATTCAGTATTTGTTTAATGGATAGTTTCCTTTCTTTTTCAATAATGGTGGTGTTTATTTGGCCTTCCCAAGAGATGAAGTGGCCATGAGTACTTTATTTGAAACTGTTCTCCACCAAGTAGAATGGAATACTGGGAAAGGAGATGGGGTTTTGATGCTACTTGAGGGTTTAAAGTGAACAAGTGCACCCTTCTGCCCAGTCACTTCTGCTGGGACAGACTGTTAACTAGTCTGCTCCCTGGAAGAGGCTATATCCCAAGGCATAACAGAAGTTCCACTACACTTTAGAGCATTTGGTAGAATCCTTCTGAAGTCTCACAGGTGCCACTGGGAGCCCAGTGGACTCAGGGGTCCATCACACACCCAAATCCCTGCTCCACTTCTGCCAGGTCCTTTCTGCTGGGACAGACTGCTGGCTAGTCTGTTCCCAGGAAGACACCATGTCATGAGGCATACCAAAAGAACTGCTCTAGTCAGAGCATTTGATATCACATCCTGAGGCATCCCAGAAGATCCACTGTACCCAGGACACCACAGCTTGAAGGCATCCCAGGGGTTCCTCTGTACACAGGGCAACTGGGCAACTGACACCACAGTCTGAGGACCTCAAGGGGGCTCTTCAGTATGCAAGGCAACTGACCCAAAAGACTAAAAGCCTGCTTGCAGTTTGGCTGAAAAGGGGAAAACAGAAACCACAGTCTGTAGGCCCCCTTGGAGAACAGGTTCACACAGGACAACAGTTTGACTACTCCTCTGAAGACCCAACAATCTGAAGCCCTCTCGGGAGAGCTACTGCAGCCAGGGCAATGAATCAGCAGCTTTTCTGGCCCTCTGAAGATCATCCAGTTGGAAGGTCCCAGAGGAGATCTGCTATAGCCAGTGCCACTGGCCTACCAGGAGACCTGTAGTAATACAGTGACAAAAGAGGCAGACTCCAAACAGAGTCACCCAGACAAGCAAACACCAGGGATAACCAGATGGCAAGAGACAAGCACAAGACCATAAGTAACAGAAGATAATATACTTGGGCATCATCAGAACCCAGTTCTCCTACCACAGCAAGCCCTGAATACACCAACACACCTGAAAATCAGAAGGCTGACCTTCCTATCTTATGAAGATAATAGAGTCCTTTAAGGAGGATATAAATAACTCACTGAAATAAATACAAGAAAACACAGGTGAACAGGTAGTAGCTCTTAAGGAAGAAACAAATAAATCCCATAAAAAAAACACAATTAAACAGGTGAAGGACTTATATAAAGTGGTCCAAGAGCCAAAAGTAGAAGTAGAAACAAAAAAGAAAACACAAATGGAGGCAAACCTGGAAATGGAAAACCTAGGAAAGAGGTCAGGAATTACAGATGTAACCATCACCAAGAGAGTACAAGAGATAGAAGAGAGAATCTCAGGTGTAGAAGATACCTTGGAAGAGATTGACACAACTCTCAAAGAAAATTCAAAACTTAAAAAAACTCTTAACCTAAAACATCCAGGAAATTCAGGACACAATGAAAAGGCCAAATCTAAGAATAATTGGAATAGAGGAGAACAAAGATTACCAGGTCAAAGGACCTGAAATGTCTTCAAGAACAACATAGAAGAAAAATTCTCCAACCTAAAGAAAGAGATGGCCATAAAGAAGCCTACAAAACACCAAACAAATGGGACCAGAAAAGAAAATCCTCTTGTCACATAATAATCAAAACACTAAACATATAGAACAAAGACAGAAAAGCTGCAAGGGAAAAAGGCCAAGTAACATACAAAGTGGACCTGTCAGAATTACACGAGACTTTTCAACAGAAACTATGAAACCCAAAAGAGCCTGGTCAGAGGTCATGAAGACTCTAAAAGAACACAAATGCCAGCTCAGGCTACTATACCCAGCAAAACTCTAAATCAACATAGATGGAGAAACAAAAATATTCCAGGAAAAAAAAACAAATTTAAACAGTATCTTTCTATCAATCCAGCCATATAGAGGATCTTAGAAAGAAAACTCCAACATAAGGAGGGTACCTTCCTCAAAGAAAAGACAAGATATTAAGCATCTTACAACAAAGCCAAAAGGCGAGAACCACAAACACATAAAGCCACCTACAAATACAAGTATAACAGGAACCAACAGTCATCTGTTTATAATATCTCTTAATATTAATGGACTCAATTCACCTATATAAAAGACATAAACTAACAGACTAGATATACAAACAAGATCCAGCATGTTGCTGCATACGAAAAGCACACCTCAATAACAAAGACACACACTATCTCAGAGTAAAAGGATGGAAAAAGGTCTTCCAAGCAAATGGTTTCAAGAAACAAACTGGAGTTGCAGTCCTAATATCCAGTAAGATAGACTTGCATTCAAAAGTTACCAAGCATGATGAGGAAGGACGCTTTATATACATCAAATAGAAAAACTCACCAAGAGAAAGGCTCAATTCTGAACATCTATGCCTCAAATGAAAGGACACCCACATTCATAAAGGAAACTTTACTAAAGCTCAAAACACACTTTGACGCACACACAATCATAGTGGGAGACTTCAATACCCAACTTTCACCAATGAACAGGTCACTGAAACAGAAACTATACAGAGACACAGTGAAACTAATAGAGGTTATGAACCAAATGGATTTAATAGATATCTATAAAATATTTTGCCCTAAAACAAAAGAATACACTTTCTTCTCAAATCCTTATGGTTCCTCCTCCAAAACTGACCATATAATTGGTCACAAAACAACCCTCAACCAATATAAGAAGATTGAAATAATCCCACGAACCCTATCAGACCACTATGACCTAAGGCAGGTCTTCAATAATGGCAAAACCAACAGCCCAAATACATGTGGAAACTTAACAACTCTCTTATTCAGTGATAATTTGGTCAGGGATGAAATAAAGAAAGAAATTAAAGATTTCCTGGAATTTAATGAAAATGTTGACACTTCATACCCAAATTTATGGGACACAACAAAAGCAGGGCTAAGAGTAAAATTCATAGCACTAATTGCCCTGGTAAAGAAACTAGAAATATCTTACACTAGCCACTTCACAGCTCACCTGAAAGCTCTAGAACAAAAAGAAACAAACTCACCCAAGAGTGTAGAAGGCAGGAAATAGTCAAACTCAGGGCTGAAATCAACCCTATAGAAACAAAGAGGACGATACAAAGAATCAACAAAACCAAAAGCTAGTTCTTTGAGAGAATCAAGAAGATAGATAAACCCCTAGCCAAATTATGGAAAAGGCCCAGAGGCAGTATCCAAAATCACAAAATCAAAAATGAAAAATGAGACATAACAACAGAAATAGAGGAAATTCAAGAAAATCATCAGATCCTACTACAAAAGTCTATACTCAACAAAACTGGAAAAACTAGATGAAATGGACAGTTTTCTAGACAGATACCACATACCAAAAGATCAGGTAAACTATCCAAACAAGCCCATATTTCCTAAGGAAATAAACTAGGGCCAGATGGATTTAGTTCAGAATTTCAAAGAAGACCTGATATGATTATTCCTCAAAGTATTCCATAAAAGAGGAACAAAAGAACATTAACAAATCCATTCTATGAAGCCATAATTACTCTGATACCTAAACCACACAAAGACCCAACCAAAAAAGAGAACGTCAGACCAATCTTGCTTCTGAATATTGATACAAAAATACTCAATAAAATTCTTGCAAACCAAATCCAAGAACACATCAAAACCATCATTCATCATGATCAGGTAGGCTTCATCCCACTGATGCAAGGTTGGTTCAATATACGAAAATCCATTAATGTAATCCACTATATAAACAAACTAAAAAAATCACATGATTATTTACTTATATGCAGAAAAAGCATTTGACAACACCGCTGTATGTTAAAAGTAATAAAGAGATCAGGAATTCAAGGTCTATACCTAAACATAATAAAAGCAATTTACTGCAAACCAACAGCCAATATCAAATTAAATGGAGAGATACTTGGAGCAATCCCACTAAAATCAGGGACAAGACAAAGATGCCTACTCTCCCCATATCTGTTCTATATAGTACTTGAAGTGCTAGCTTGAACAGTAAGACCACAAAAATAGATCAAGGAGATACAAAGTGGCAAAGAAGAAATAAAGCTATTACTATTTGCAGATGATATGATAGTATACATAAGCGACCCCAATAATTCTACCAGAGAACTTCTCCAGCTCATAAACAACTTGAGCAAAGTGGCTAGATATAAAATTAACTCAAATAAATCAGTATCCTTCCTTTATATAAATGATAAACAGGCTGAGAAAGAAATTATGGAAACAGCTCCCTTCACAATATTCACAGATAATATAAAATATCTCGGGGCAACTCTAACCAAAGAAGTGAAAGATCTGTATGACAATAACTTCAAGTCTCTCAAGAGAGAAATCAAAGAAGTTCTCAGAAAATGGAGAGATCTTCTGTGCTCATGAAATGGCAGAATTTACATAGTAAAAATGACCAACATAACAAAGGCAATCTACAGATTCCATGCAATCCCCATACAAATTTCAACACAATTCTTCAAAGACATGAAAAAAAAACATTTCTCAAATTCATCTGGAAAGGCAAAAAACCCAGAATAGTGAAAAAAATTCTTAACAATAAAAGAATGGCTAAGTGAATCGCCATCAAGCTCTATTACAGAGCAATAGTGATAAAAACTGAATGGTGTTGGTACAGAGACAGACAGGTTGATTAATGGAAGAGAACTGAAAACCCAGAAATAAAACCACACACATACCCACACTTGATCTTTGACAAAGTAGCCAAAAATATACAACGGAAAAAAAGAAAGCATCTTCAATAAATGGTGCTGGTCTAACTGGCCGTCTGTATGTAGAAAAATGAGAATAGACCCCTGTTTGTCACCTTGCACAAAGCTCAAGACCAAGTGAATAAAGGACCTCAACATAAAACCAGATACACTTAATCTAATAGAAGAGAATGTGGGAAAGAGCCTTGAACGCATTGGCACAGGGGAACATTTCCTAAGCAGAACTCCAATGGCTCATGCTCTAAGATCAAGAATGGATAAATGGGACTTCGTGAAACTGGAAAGCTTCTGTAAGGCAAATGACATAGTCAGTAAGACAAATTGGCAACCTATAGATTGAGGAAACATCTTCACTAACACCACATCTGATAGAGGACTAATATCCAAAATAAATAAAGGATTCAAGAAGCTAACTACCAGGAAACCAAACAACTCAATAAAATGGGTTAAAGAACTAAACTGAGAATTTATAACAGAGAAGCACCTAAAGAAATGGTCCATGTCCTTAGTGATCAGAGAAATGCAAATCAAAACGACCCTGAGATTCTACCTTGCACCAATCAGAATGGCTAAGATCAAAAACACAGGTAATAACACATGTTGGTGAGGATGTGAAAAAAGAGGAACACTCCTCCATTGCTAGTGGGATTGCAAACTGGTACAACCACTCTGGAAATCAATTTGGAGGTTCATCAGAAAATTGGAAATAGATCTACTTAAAGATCCAACAATACCACTCTTGGGAATATACCCATTAGGGAATATGCCCTACCATGCCACAGGGGCGCATGTTCCACTATGCTCATAGAAGCTTTATTTGTGATAGCCAGAAGCTGGAAACAACCCTGATGTCCCACAACAGAAGAATAGATACAGAAAATGTGGTTCGTTTACACAATGGAATACTACTCAGCTATTAAGAATGAGGACATCCTGAGTTTTGTAGGCAAATAGTTGGAACTAGAAAATATCATCCTGAGTGAGGTAACTCAGACCCAAAAGGACATGCATAGTATGTACTCACTAATAAGTGATATTAGCCAAAAACCCCCAAAGTACAGAATACCCAAGATAAAGTCCACAGAAGTCAAAAAGGTCAACAAGCTGAAGGGCCCAAGTGAGGACACCTCAGTTCCAATTGGAAGGGAGAAAAAGCAACCACATGGGGGGAGGGAGGGAGGGAGGGAAAGGGGAAGGAAAGGGGAAGGAAAGGGGGTGCGGTGGGGAGACAGGGGATCATGATCTGGTATTGGTTGGGGAGGAATGGAAGCTGTAAGGGCCAGCAGAAATAGTGCAGTCAGGCAAGCTCTGGAGGTAGGAGGTTATAAGGAACCTCCACAATGTACCAGAGACCTGGGAGGTGAGAGACTTTTATGACTCAAAGGTGAGGGACCCTAGATGAAATTCCCTACAGTGGGGAGAGGGAACTTGTAGAGCCCACCTCCAGCAGAAAGACAGGGTATCAAGTGAAGGTTGGGGTTGCTATCCCACAGTCAAAACTCTGACCCATAATTATTCCTGTCTGAAAGAACTGCAGGGAGGAAACAGAGAAGTATCTGAGAAAAGGAAGGTTGAGAGACAGGCTTGAAAGGGGATCCAGCTCAAGGAGAGGATCCAATGCCTGACACCATTATTGAGGCTATGGGACGCTCACAGAAAGGGACCTAGCATGACTGTCCTCTGAAAGACTCAACCAGCAGCTTAAAGAGTCAAATGCAGATATTTGCACCCAACCAATGAGCAGAAACTGCTGACCACTGTGGTTGAATTAGGGTGAAGGACCCTAGGGGCTTTTGCCAGCCTTACAACCCATCCACCTCAAGTCAAGGCTAGGCCAGGTTCCAGCTTCCTGCCTTGGGTCAAGGCTAGGCCAAGTTCCATTATCTACCCACAGGAACATTCTTGAGTAGAAAATTCTCAGAATGTACTGACTGATGCTTGCTAGCCAATAGATTTAAAGGCTAATATGCTTAGCCAATAAGTTTGAACCTTGCCGATGTAACCTGTGCCCCTAAAGAGTATAAAAACTGCGTGTAATAGCCAATCGGTGATGCCTTCTAGTCTCTTGCCTTGAGGGACTAATTGAAGGTCGATCCTGACATGCTGCATCAATATGGGTCTCAGTATCTCACTCAGGGGCATCCTGAGGTAAGTACTACTGCCTGAGGGTTGGGGTTTTATAGGGAAAAGCTGGAGGCAGCTGAGGAGGAGGGAGACCCCCATAAAAGGACCAGCAGTCCCAATTATCTTGGACCCCTGAGCTCTCTCAGATACTGGATCGTCAACCAGGCAGCATACACCAGCTGATATGAGGTCCCACACACATATAGAACAGAGGACCACCAGGTCTGAGTTCATTCACAGAAGATGCACCTAACTTACAAGAGACTGGAGGCCTCAGGGAATTTAAAGGTCTGGTGGGGTGGGTAGGGTGGGGACATCCTTGTGGAGACAGGCAGAATGGGGAGGAGGTATGGGATGTGGAACAGTTGGAGGGTGAACTGGGGTGGAGGATAAAATATGGAGTGTAAAAAGTTAATAAATAAATAAATTAATTAAAAAATCATGTGGACAAGTACAATGTTATCCATTGAGGCTCTTTTAAATGCTATAGGGTTACACTTCAGAATATCTTAATTTTAATATGTGAGGATACTGGTGTGTCAGACCATATTTTTATTGGTTATTATATTTATTTACATTTCAAATGTTATCCCCCTTCCTGTTTCTCCTTTGAAAACCCCACATCCCATCCCCTCTCCCCTCGCTTCTATGAGGGTGCTCACCCACCCACCCACTCCAGCCTCACCACCCTAGCATTCCCATATGCTGGGGCATCAGGCCTCCACAGGATAAGGAGCCTCCCTCCCATTGATAAGGCAATTCCCTGCTACATTTGCAGCTGGAGCTATGGGTCCTTCCACATCTACACTTTGGTTGATGGTTTAGTCCCTGAGAGCTTTGGGCGGGGTGGGGAGTGGGGGTGGGTCTGACAGACCATTAATTCTAGCTCCGTCTTTATTGAGTGGCCGACTGGAGAGAAGTAAGCCCCTGAACATTCCAGCCATTCCTCCACAAAGGTGTTTGCCAGAGCCATTAGCATGTGAGTGCATCACTTACTTGGCTGTGATGATCTCTGTGGAGGGCACAGATATATGAAGGATTTTCTGAAGTGAATGAAATTTGAATGAAAACAAAGGTAAAAGAAACACTTTGCCGATGAGAAAACAGAAACAGAGCAAGGAGAAAGATACCAGCTGATGGAAGAAAAACCAATTCTCTGAAAGATTTTAAAAGTATATGAAATCAGCAAAGACTAACTGTGATTTTAAGCATCAAGTAACAAACAGAATTAAGAGCTTGAAAATACTTAATATTTAATCTGACAGGATTATGTGACCAAGGACATTTCTGATTCAAAAGTGATAAACTTCAGTTAGGAATTATCTTGCTACAAACAGCTTCTTAAAATGAAGTGGAAAAGGTTCTAGTTTACTGACAATAGATTACAAGAATTCTAACATAGTGAAAACACAAAATGCAACAAAAATCTTTCTTCTTCCTCCCCTCCTCCTACCCTTCCTTCCATCCAACCTTTCCTTCCCTTTCTTCCTCTCCTTTCTCTCGTCCTCCATGCCTTCATTTCTTCCTCTCAATAAAACGTACTGAGGTTCACCTCAGTTGTGAGAAAATATGAAGACCAAAATGTTGAAATCCTCTTCGGTAACTCATTTTTCTTGTTTTCCTTTGTCTCCATAAAAATGTACAATATAAAGAGTGCTAACATACATGGCCCAACACACATGCTGCCTTCCACAACTTTCCATTCAGTTTTCTTTTTATGTCATCCTGGAATCTTTAATGCTAATGACTTTCTTGTGATGGTTGTCTGTCATTTAATATCTGTGTGACCTTTAGAGACAACAGATACACTTTTATATGAGCTATAAGCTGTCATGAGTTCATTTCCATTCAGGATAGGTTTCCCTGTGAATGATAATAAAATTATCTTAACAAACATACAGAGTAAAATGAAATGTCAACTTTTAGCACGTACTTTTCCTCCATCTGCCAGTGTGATTTTAAATACCATCTCTAAAAAGTAAAGAGGTACTGGTGGGCCTTAGAGTGGGTCGTGCACACTGCACAGGGCTGGTGGAGACGTGTGGATTTTCAGTTCTGAACATTAGCTCAGAGGACCCCTACTTTGGTCTGGCGGTGACTTTAGACTGCATATGGCAGTAATCCCTGGTCCATCTGTGTCTTTTCTCTGCCTAGGATAAGCTGTTCAGCTGCTATGGTTGAACAGTTTTGCTCTGTCCTTCCTTTCTGAAAAAATTCTTGAATTTTGCATCCTGCTACCCAGTTGGCAGATGTTCTACTTCTCAAGAGAATGCTGCATCCCCTCTCTTCTTCCTGTGCTGCTGTGCTACTTAGCTGCAACACAGATCTGAGAGGTGGTGGCAATTGTTTGACGAAATATGGATATATGTGAGCTAGAATAAAGATAATTCATTCTTTTATAATTTATTTTAAATATATATTCCATGAAATATATTTAGGGCATATTCTTTCCCCTCAACTAACTCATCTCCACTGTACTAATTTCCTATTATTTCTCTCTAACACACACACACACACACACACACACACACACACACACACACACATCCAAACCAAAAGGCAAAGGAAAAAAAATCTGGAATCTGTTTTGTTTTAGCATAAGGCCTGCCCTGGGATATGGTTAATACACTCAGTGCCACTCCATGGAAGAAAACTGATTTCCCCTTTCTCAGCAGCTGTCAATTGCAAATAACATTTGAGAATAATTGCAAGTAACTTTCCTGAACAAGTCAAACAAACTTGATGTGGGATATCAGCAACCCATCAATCATAAGTCGAGTACTTCAGTCAGATGGCACGGCAGGTTTTTTTTTCACATCACTCATTAATAATTGCTTAATGTGTATTTCCTCCTTGCTTTTGTATGTGTCCTCCCATTAGTATCTAAGATTTAAGAAGGCAGGGAATCTGCTACTCTGCTTCTTTGATCCAGAGATATTTCTAGAGTTTTCCATCATAGGAAGTCCCCAATAAAAAACTCTTGAATAATTGAATCAATGTCATCTTGCTGCTGATTGATATTGCCTCTACACTTTAAAGTGTATCTTGGTAAAAATCAATAAAGTGATGTTATGGTTTGAGTAAGAATGGCCCCCATAGACTCATGGATTTGAAAGCTTGGCTCATGGGGAGTGGCACTCTTAAGATGTGTGACCTTGTTGGAGTAGGTGCGACCTTATTGGGGGAAGCATGTCACTGTGAAGGCAGACTGTGAGGCTGGTCTCTTAGGGCACACAGTCTCCTTCTGCTGCCCTCGCATCAGAGTGTAGAACTCTCAGCTGCTGATTTGTACCATGTCTGCCCGAATGCTGCATGCTTCTTGCTGTAATGATAATGGACTAAACCTCTGAAACTGCAAGCCAGTCCCAATTAAATGTTCTTTCTTATGAGAGTTTCTGTAGTCATGGTGTCTCTGTGGTCATGGTGTCTCTGTGGTCATGGTGTCTTTATGGTCATGGTATTTCTGTGGTCATGGTGTCTCTGTGGTCACAGTGTTTGTGTAGTCATGGTATCTCTGTGGTCATGGTTTCTCTGCAGTCACAGTGTCTCTGTAGTCACAGTATCTCTGTGGTCGTGGTGTCTCTGTGGTCATGGTGTCTCTGTGGTTATTGTGTCTCTGTGGTCATGGTGTTTTTATGGTCATGGTATTTCTGTGGTCATGGTGTCTCTGTGGTCGCAGTGTTTGTGTAGTCATGGTATCTCTGTGGTCATGGTTTCTCTGCAGTCACAGTGTCTCTGTAGTCACAGTGTCTCTGTGGTCATGGCGTCTCTGTGGTCATGGTGTCTCTGTGGTCATGGTGTCTCTTCACAGTAATGGAAACCCTATCTAACACAAGTGTATATGAACAGTGCTAACACCCCTAAGATTTATCTAGAGTTGCCAATGAAAACTTTCCTGAATAGTTTTTATATTACTACTGTAGAATCCAGGGAGTTTAATCCATGAACAAATCACAAGTGTGTACTACTTCACCTCCCACAGAAAGTCTAGAAGTTCTAGTCCAGTTCTAGAAGGCAGCACCAAAATTCATCTGAGTTTGAGGCAGTGAGGCATGAGATCCCATGCCTACATTTCAAATAAGTGTAAATCCAGAATATAGTTTCAGAGTCTCCAAAAAGTATCAGTATGGCTACAGGAACACAGATATTGAAAGAGAAAGTATGTGCTAAGGAAAGCCTGAATCAGGAGCTATGAGAATGGAAGAAAGAATGACTGAAGAAACACTTGAGAAGTTAAGCAAGTTTTTGGTTTCAGGAAGGCATGATGAAGTGTACATTGATTTAGTTGGTCACAACAGAGAGCAAGAAGTGACAAATGTGGGTCTATGGAGAATGCTGGGTGAGTCAAAGCACTTGCCACAAAGTGTGAGGACTAGAGTCTGGATCCCTAGCATCCTCATAAACGCCAAGCAAAGTTGATAAGTACTATATATCAGCCTTCAAAGCCAGAAACAGTGTATTAAGCTGCCTAGCTAGACTAACACAATCAGAGCAATTGGTGAGCTACAGGGTAGAGAGGGAGACCATGCCTGAATATGTACATTGAAGAACAAGCAAGGAGAGCACTGCATATTAACCTCTCGCATATCTAAGGGCTCTCTAACGCCATCGGAATGTCTTGGCCATTTTTGTTATCACTGTGATAACATGTAAAAGCAACTGAAAAAAGAAGACAATTCCTGTGTCCCGCTGTTCAAGGCTCATCCATCAGCTGGGAAAGCGACAATGGTAAGAGAAGCTTCAGGTTATATTATGAGAGGCCACCTCCTTCCACCTTGGCCAATCAATAAACAAAGATCTTATATGCCGTATCCAATAAGCCTTGCCTTAAAGCTGTATGTCTGCCTCCCAGGCTCCATGTCTAAAAGGCTCCAACACCTCTCAAAACAGCCAGGCTAACTAGGGACCAACATGTATGAGCATGTAGGGAGAGTTTAACATCCAAACTATACAAGAAACATTAATTGGGCTTCCCAGAAGCCTTGGAGAGAACCATTCATCCTTGTAAAACAACTTCCTCCAGAGCAATGTGGCTTTTTTTGGACACTGTTTTAACCCCTGTTAGGTATACAGTGCTCCCCGTGACACTCTTGCAGTGTTCAATCAAGAGCCAAAGTTGTGATTGTATAATGCTGAGTTTGCAATAATTTAAACTACTCATTTCTGTCTTGATGGCCTTTTGGTTTTAATTCTATTATTTAGGGACTGACAGAACAAATCTTGTTACTTTTACACATAACTAAGTTCTCAAAATTCTAGCAGACTGTCCTCATTTCCTGTTTGGTGAGTGAAATTAACTCCAGGGACTATATCAAGCAAACCCTGATGACTCCAGTGTGATCATGATTCAATGTCTCATGATCCAGAGAGGATTGTGAAAATTTGAAAATTTACTTAATTCTCAACACCTTAGAATTCCTTGCTGTAATTTATATCTACTTTTTCTGAAACATGGAAATATCAAGATCAAATTTTCAGAAAAGAGAGAGAGAGAGAGAGAGAGAGAGAGAGAGAGAGAGAGAGAGAGAGAGAGATATGATGTAACTTGTCTTTAAAATGACACACCCTTCAGTCAGTGTTCTGGCTATAACCTAACTGCAAAGAACTCTGGGAAATTTAGATGTCTGAATAGCTCTCAATGCATTGTCTACTACATGTTTTCCTCATATCTTTTTAAATTTTTTTAATTAATTTAAACTGTTTATTGGCTCTTTATATAACTTTCACATCATACACTCCAATCATCTTCCCCTCTCCTCCACCTGCCTTCCACCTTTTCAACCTCCTCCCACAACAAAGGAAAATAAACCAGTTTGTAGAAGTTGTAATGTGTCATAGTATGTTCCACAGTGTACCCTTTCCTCCACACTTCTTTGCCTACAAATATTCATTGCAGTGCAGGTCCAAGGCCTCTGGTTTCTGCTACCTTATCAATACTGGGAGCTCACTGGGACCCCTCTCAGATAACCTATTGTTACTCTGTTTCATGGAGATCCTGTAGTTTTAAATCTGTAGGTTTGGCCCCTTCATGTACTTTATCAGGGTACATATTTAAGTAAGCCAATTCAGAGTCCTGGATCCAGGCCTGAGAGGGATCTAAGCTGGTTAGCCTGCTGGGTCTCCCACTTTCATGCCCTGAGGGATGGCTCACTGGCAACCCAGTGAAGGGCATGACCAGTTTTCCTACTCTCATGACCATGGGACAGCTCTTCTGCCTGACAGTGGTGACAAGGGATGAGGGAGGGTGCATTTCTGTCTCGTCTTAGTCAGTGCATGGTAGACAAGAGGCAGGACCAGCTTTCCCAAGCTTACTCCCTCAGGGTCTGCTCACCTATTCCCTGCCACCAGGGTAATCTTTACTGTGTTGCCCAGGGCCTGATCTCCTGAGTGGTATAGCTAGTGCGGGGCAGGGACAGTTCTTCCTCTCTCAGGAGACTAAGGTTATGTCTTCTGCCTGCCAAAGATGGTGGGGCCAGAGAGGGAGGAGTATTTCTCATCCTCATGCATTCTACCAAACAATAGATGAGTGGTAAGGCCAGCTCTCCCACATATCCTGGGGCTGGCTTACCCACACCTTCCACAATGTGCAGGGGACACTCTCCTCAGTTTTGCAGCTGGCTAGAGGTAAGGTAAGCTCACCTGCTTTCATGCCCCCAAGGGCAGACCTCCCATGATGCCCAGGTGAAGCATGGGGCCAGTTCTGGACAGTCTTCAGACTCAACATGTCCCTGGGCAGCAGCCCAGATGAGGGACCTCTCTCTGTCCGTTGGTGGTAACAGACCGTGCTGATGCAGGGCCATGAGCCCTGATATGACCCTTGTGACAGCACAGGCCAGGAACCACTATGTTCCCAGGTGGCATCTCCAGCTACTCACACCAGGCTATTCCTTACGAGCCTTTGGTCTCTTACTGTACCCAGACCCTCTTGTTTCTCTTTCTCTTCCATTTCTCCACTGCCTAATTGCTCCTCTTAGCGGTGACCAGAGTCTTTGCTCGTCTGGGTTGTCTCAGGAGTGGTCTCAGGAGTACTGTAATAGGCAGGCATTGCTTGGGCATAGTCTACCTCCCAAGGCATGTGCAGCATCGGACTGGTGGTCATCTCGGACTAGTGCCCTGTCTGGGCCTCATGATGCCAGTTTGGTGTTTATCTCAGGCTTACTGTTCACCCTGGCAGCCCAAGTGGCCCCATGGGAGGGTCCCCTGTCTTGGCTCACTTCTCCCAGGGCTTGAGGTTCCAGGAGGGACAGGTAGATAGGATATTAGAGAAATGCAGGAAGAGTGTGAATTCAATGCAAGTGGAGATGTTTTAGACACTGGAGAGGTGCTCAGTGGTTAGAAGCATGCATTCCTTCGGTAGAAAGGCTGACTGTGGTTCCTAGAACACACATTAAGTGGCTCACAACTGCCTGTAACTCGAGTTCCAGAATCTACTGGCCTTGGCAAATACCAGTACTCAAGTCTATCCACCTGCACACAGATAAACATATACTCCCACAAATAAACATACACACACTCAGATAAACATACATGCACACAGATAAACATGCATGCACACAATGGAATATTATGTAATAGAGCAAGTCAACCTGCTTCATTCAGAACTCACCATCACTGGGGATTCTGCCTCACAAGAGCCATAACAAACTAGGAGTTTCCAATTCCCCAGTGTAAATATTCAAACCTTTAATTTGGATTTCAGCAAGACACCTTGACCAAAAAAAAGTTTTTCTTTCCAGCCTAAAAGTTTAGCTACTTGAGCAATCACACTGTAGACTTTATTTTATTTCTAGCTGTGGTTAGTTTGATATATAATAAATTATTTAATTAATGGCAATTTTTGACCCTAGAACAGCATGACAATACAATAATGTTTGAGAATGGGCTTTGCAGTACAAGCAGGTAATCCCAGAACTCAGGTGGCTGACACAAGAGAGGAGGAACGAGAGAAGATGTCGCTTTGTTTTGTTTCAGATTTATTTTCATTTTTTTATGTTGGGGGTTGGTGTAAGGGGCATATATGCAAGAGAGTGTTCTGGAAGGTCAATGGTGCGTGATGTCTTGGAGTCGCAGGGAATTTTGGCCATCGGAGCCCTGTGCTAGGGAGTGAGTATGAGGTCATTAAGTGCTGAACTGTCTGTCCAGCCACACTTTTGAGAACTTTAAGACACCCTGGGTTACATAATGAGACTCTGTCTTCATAAAACAAACAAATACCACATACATACACACATACCATATACATACATAGCACGTACACACACATATACATACACCACACACCACATAAACACACACTACACACATAGATACACATATCCACCACACACACACACACACCACATACATACACCCACATCACATATATACACACCACACACATACACATACATATATACACCACATACACACACATATATACACAGCACACACCACATACACACACTACACACATAGATACACATATATACCACATACCCACACATGCACACACACAATACACACACACATACACATACACAGAGAGAGAGAGAGAGAGAAAGAGACAGAGAGACAGAATTTGAAATCATTAGTATCAAAAGAATAGTTAATGTCTCTCACATTATTTATCTAGCAATTCCTCCATCTGGTAATGTTACTCTAGAGTATAATTACAGCTTAGCATCTTTCCTTACCACTAAGAAGGAAAGAAAATATCTATATGAAATCAGTGAGGAAGCCACATGGAGACTGTTACTGAGTCTCTTCAAGATATCAATCCAGCAAGTTGGCAAGAAAAGTATTAAAAACATTGTGTTTATCTTTGGAAGATGGAATGAGGTATAAATCTCTGAAAGTAAACTAAACACATTTTCCACAGAAAACTGCACAGTACAGTGCCCATTGAATTGAGAATGGGGTCCCCATTGGAGGAGTTAGAGAAAGGATTGAAGGAGCTGAAGGGGTTTGCAACCCTAACAATACCAACCAACCAGAGCTCCCAGGGACCAAACCACCATCCAAAGAGTACGCATGGACAGACCCATGGATCCAGCTGCATATGCAGTAGAGGATGCCTTGTTGGGCACTAATGAGAGGAGAAGCCCTTGGTCCTGCCAAGGCTGGACCCCCAGTGTAGGGGAATGTCAGGGCAGGGAGTAGGGAAGGGGTGAATGGATGAGTGGGGGAGCATCCTCATAGAAGAAGGGGGAAAGGTGATGGAATAAGGGGTTTATGGATGAGAAATCAATTGGGAAAAGGAAACATTTTGAAAATATCCAATAAAAAGAAAAATATAATTTCATATTTAAAAGCACACAGCAACTAAAATTGAATTTCAAAGAAATCTATGATGTGCAATCAAAGGATTAGAGCTCCCACTTATTCTTTTATAAAGGGTTTTCTTCTTTTTAGTTTGTAACAAAGAATACGGTGGTAACACCTAAACAGAAGGTCTGGTGTTTTTTAATACAAAAAACCAGAGCTCCCTGTCATCACTGAATTCTGTGTGTAAAACAAAATGTACCTGGCAGCTTCTCCAAAGACATTTTCAGGGAACATTGGCCATTTGCCCCCAAAATGGCAACACTGATCGTCAGTTCGGCAAAGAAATGGACGTCTTCCTGGGAGCTGAGAGCTGCCGCTGTGCAGAGATTCTTGTTAAATTAAGATTATCCAGCCCCACTGAGGAGGAAAAGCCATTTTCATCCTCACACCCTGAGATCTTAATTTTCCAGACAAGCCTTAATAACACTTTATACCAGGAAGTAAAACTACTCATTGCAATTCTTTCTCTTTTTATTCCACTGATGTTATTTAAAAAAAAAAAATCAAACAATGCGACCACTGATATTCTTAAATGGTTCTAATTTTCAAAGTGTTTCACACTGTAGATATTTAGCTTTGCAAAGACAAGGATCTAAAGAGAATTGGGGGGAGGGATATGTCCAATAAATACTCAAGTGTCAAAACAAAAATAAATCATATTTTATATTGTATCCATCAGATAGTTCTCATATAAATTTTATGATGTTAGTATTCTAGGCTTATCAAGGCAGTACTATGTTTGCAATAAAGTATCAGAAACCTTTAATTTTAGAATAGTACCAAAGTCCATATGAAGCATACATTTTCATATAAATAAATGTTTAGTAATAGTAATCCCTCATTCACTTGCTATTTTAAAAAAACCATATTCAAAAAACATGTTAATTTTGAAATTGAATATCACAAATCTTATTCAAAATGCTCTGACCAAAAACTCCTTTTTTTATTCTTTTTTTTTTTTTTTTTCATAAACTGAATATGAAATCCCCAACCCCTAAAACTCCTTTTTGAAAATAATTGTTACTATTTTTTGTTGACAAACTAGCATTTTATGTTTTTCTTTATAAAAGTTTATTCCATAAGATCAGTATTTTAATTTTAAAACATCTATGTTAAAATATCATTGCCTATACGGGCGTAAATCACATGTCATGTTAATGACACTTATGACCCAAGCTTCTTGGTTCCTCCGTTACTGCTGATTAGCAATTGAGAAATGGCTAGTAATTGACAAATGTTTTATTTCATGGGAGGAATAAAAGTTCTCTCCCTAAATCGCATTTCCTAAAACAATGGGAAATACTTGTTATTGAGATGTAAACACCATTGTGTACTGAATGTCCTGTTAAGTTTTCAGCTTTCGTAATTAGCTGTAGACCTTTCATTTCAAAGAGCAGCATGGTCCAGTCACCAACAGTAGTGACAGCTCTCATTGTTGGGCAATATTTGATAAACATCTTCCTTTCAAAAATCAGAAGTTGAGAGCTAAAAGGGGCAGCTCAGAATGTAAGAGTACATATTTGTCTTCTAAAAGTCCCAAGTTCAGTTTCTCACACCCACATCAGGAGGCTCATAACCACTTGCTTCTCCACTTCCAGGGGACCCGATACCTTCTTCTGGCCTATGCAGACCTCATGTGCACACATGGGAAGAAACAAACACATCCCACCGACACACACGCACACACCACCCCCCCCACACAATTAGAAGCAAAATAAATTAAGAAGAGAAATTTCTTTTATTTTACTGTAATGTCGTAACCACATACATTATACTTTCTGCAATGAGAGAGAGAAAACCGTATTTAAGAGTACGCTCTGCTTTTGCCTAGGACCCTAATTAGCTTTCAAGGGTCCAGGTTGAAAAGTTTACAATTCACTTGAAACTCTAGCTCTGGGAAAATCTGGTGTTTCTGGCCTTATCAGGCAGCTGCACTCACCTATTTGCTTGTGTGTATACAAACACTCACATACTAAAATAAACAAAAATAAATAAATCAATCTTTAAAACATTTTCTGTTGGTAATCAAATGGATATTAGAAGTAATTACAAACTGAACAGAGAAAAGACAGCCAAATTGGATGCATAAATGATTAACCTGGAGACACTAGGTCCTGCAAAGAACTGGTCTTTTATGAAACACACACACACACACACACACACACACGACACACACACACACACACACACACACGCACACACACACACGCGCACACACACATGCACACACACACATGCACACACACAGACACACACACACACGAACCACACACAGACACACACACATGCACACACTCATACATACATGCACACACACACACACATGCACACACACACATGACACACACACACACACACAACAGACACACATGCACATACATAGACACACATACACAACACACACATGCACACACATAGACACACATACACAACACACACACACACACACACACACACACCCATGTGCGCACCAGGGCTAATCAGAAGGAAGTGTGGCCATTATTAAATACACAGGGGAAGTGGGGCTGGCGCTTGATCATCTCCTGTACTACTAAGCATCAGAATAACATTGCGGACATAAAAGATTCAGAAAGGAGGCAAATCACCGCTCTGGAATGAGCAGTCAATAACATGACAACTATAAAAGGCCCATTTGGAATTCAGAGATCAAAAAATAGTTGTAGTCTTTGCAGTCCCATTAGGAATCAGCCCGAAACCACTTCCTTCTTTATGACAACATTCAACTGCGTGCTTTAGATCTCCTCAACAGAAAGCATAACTAGCCTCCACACTACCTGCCAAGAAAGCAATCCATCCGCCTGAAGCCCCGGTGACAATATTCCTCAAAGCTCGGTGAAAAATAAAGGCGCTCGAGTGTTGTCATCAAAAGACCCCCCCCAACCTCCCATTACAATCCTCACTGGCAATCCTGAGGGAAAGGCACCCAAAAGAATCCTTGGCATCAAATTCAGAAAAAGAAAAAGAATTAAAACAAAAAGACAATAAATACTTCCTGTCAAAACTGACCTTGTGACTCGTCAAACAACACCAGTTGTGGCTTCTCATGTAAGCCCAACAGGAGACTTCAAAGACTCAGAAAGTGACACCCAGGGCTTTGATTCACTGCCCAGTTAATGCCCAATCTGCCCTTACAATAATTACTGTTATTGCATGTAAACTAAATAATCTCTGAGGCACTGAGTAGATAAATCTGATAATCACAGCGATGTAGATGAAAGCAGGGCTTTTATTTTCTGTCTCCTTTTTACACCTTATTTCTTGCTTTCATCTACTACTTTTGTTATGTTTTAGAACATTTATTGGGTGTGATGCATGTCACGGCATATGTGCACGGAGGTCAGAGGACAATCTCTGGGAGTCAGTTCTCTCTCTCTGCTAAGTAGGATCCAGGGATCAAACTCATGTTGACAGGCTTGGCAGAAAACGCCCTGGTCCACTAAGCTTTCTCGCTAGCCCTGCTTTATTCTTTTTCCATTAAACATCAATGTCATTTTACCTGTAGGTAAAAAAATAAATAAATTTTTCCCAGGAACATTTCAGGGTCAAGATTTATGACCCTGAAAAGGTGGGTCCCTCATGAGGCAAATCTGTGAGGCATTTTTTAAATTAGTGGTTGATATGGGAGGGCACAAGCCTTTGTGAGTAGTGCACCCCTGGGCAGACGGTACTGTGTATAGTTACCAGAACAAAAGAAAACAAAGCCAGGAAGAGCAAGGCAGTAAGCAGCACTCCGCCATTGCTTCTGCTTCCACTCCTGAGTCAATGTTCCCATCTTGAGTTTCTGCCCTGACTTCCTTAGATGTTGGACCGAGGTGTAGAAATGGAAGTGAAGTAAATGTTTCTCTCCCCAAGCTTCTCATGTTTGTGGTGTTTTACCGTACCAATAGAAATGTTGACTAAGACAGAAATGTACATTTTAAAAGATTTATTTTTAATTACATATTTGTATGTGTCTTTGTGTGGGTGTGTGTGTTTCATGCATGAGTAAAATCCCCCAAGAAGTCCAAAAGAAGGCAACAGATTTGAGTTGGAGTTACAGATGGTTGCGAGCTGCCCAGTGTGGGTACTGGAAAACAAACACAAGACTCCGGCAGGGCCAGTGTGCTGTGCTAGCAGTGGGCCCTCTCTCCACCTCATGGAATATACAGTTTTAGTTGCCTAGGTGAGTGAGAACATGGGAACAGGAAAAGTGTTTTGAACCTGGCAGACTTTTGATGACTGATGAATGAAATCCCAGGTAAAATGGAAGAGAGAGAGAGAGAGAGAGAGAGAGAGAGAGAGAGAGAGAGAGAGAGAACCAATCAGTTGAATGAGAACACTTAGTGACAAAACATTGCATTGCCTTTATATCTGAGCTTTATCAAGACCATGTATGTGTCTTTTACTGTATGTGTGTTAACATAGAATTGCTGTCACATCATTGTTTCTTTTACTGCATCCAGCTCCCCATGTCCTCCTCAAATAGTAGTAGAGAACATAAGCCTTTGCTAGCTACCATGAGGATGCTTGCACAGTTTAGGTTGATAGCTTTCATTCTTATACATACCAGCTTAGGTCAGCTATACCTCAAAACCTTGACTTCAGAACTTAAAGAGGCAAATTTAGTGCTAATAGTTAATATTTTTAATGTACACTAATGTATTCTATGAGAATTAAAGAACCAATATACTGTAAGAAAAAATATTTTTGTTTACTTAATGAAAGTTTCTCGTATGCCAAATATTCTAAACATGGCATAGCAAATAAAACAAAACCTTTGACTTCATTGTCCTTGTGCTATGATATGATAGATAAATCATAGAAAAATAAAAAAGCATAGATATTGATTTAAGTGATAAGAAACAAAATGCAAAAAATAAGAGAAAGCTAGAAGAGATAGATGCAGTGGTTTTAAATGGGGTACCATTTGAAACATTGTCTGGGGAAATTAGTGTTCTGAGTCTCTTTGGTGAGACCTTTCTGGACAAAAAAATCAGGTACAATTTCAACCTTAAACTAGAGAATATCCAGGGATAGAGCCTGTGGGGATTTGTAGATCCTTGGTAAGCACTTGAATTTTTCTATATAAAAAACAGTATGATACATTGTATAACAAACAGTATGATACATTGTATAACAAACAGTATGATACATTGTATAGAGATTAAACAATAAACTGTCTAGGACAGAATCCAAGAGCCCAATAGGAGGCTATGTAATAATTCAAGTGAGGGATATTGGAAACGTAGGTCACAGTGGTTAAAGTGAAGGTGGTGAGAAATAATTCAGTTCTGCATAGATTTTGAAGCAAGAGCAAATATCTATTTAGAGTTGTGACAAAAGATAAAGATGACTTCAATGAAGTCAAGGTGACTTCAATGTTTTAAAAGATCAGAATTATTTAGGACAGAGAATCTTGTAATATCACATCAAAATGCAGGCAGCAAAAATAGATAAAACTGAAAGGAGAAATAGATAGGACCACATTACAGGCAGGAATCTACACTCTCCTAATAATAACTGATAGAATTAATGAACTATAAAATTAATAAGCACAAACATATTGGGCAGTCTTTCTAACCAACTTGGCAAAATTAATATTAATAGAATGTATAGCAAACAAATGGAGAATACCAATTGTTTTCTATAATTACATAAGGAATGTTCCCCAGGATGGACCACCTGTTGCACCATAAAAATAATTCTCAAACTAGTTAAATATTTTGAGATATTTTATTCAGCTTCAACAGAATTAAATTAAGACAAGCCATGAAAAGGTATCTAGAAATGTCCTCAATTTGGCAATGTTGGTGTGAAACATGGTTCTAACCCCAAGAAAAATAAGAGAACGTATTATGGCCAAATATGAGTAGCTATGACCCCGGAACTCAGAATCAGGTTGCCCAAATTATTAAGTTAAATTGTTTTAATATTTTACAAGGTTTAATAGTCATTGGACAAATGAAAACAAGGATCAAGATCCTTTTTTCAGGTATATTTAAGGGAACATTATCAAGAACCTCAGGGAGAAGCTAAAAACTTGCAGGTGATTTCCCTATGATGGGTCTGTCTTGGACTAAATCCATTACAGATTTTCAACTAAAGGCAAGGACCATGAGAATTTCATTTTAGAAAAGATTCCTGTTATTAATATACTCTTCCTCTCATTATTAAATAGACACACACATTCACACACATATATCGCTAGGTATAAGCCCACCCTTTTGAGGTGACTTCTTAATCTAGTTATTATAAACTCTTTCCTGATAGTCAAAACTGCAATAAGAACTCTGCCAGTCTTCAAGTGTCAAGAATTAATTGCTTCTGAGATAGCAGAAAAGTATCTACTACACAGAGCACATTCCAAGAGGTTGTAAAACCATTAAACAAAGGTCATAAAAGGGAACTATTGATTTACTATACATGCAAGGACAAAAGATAAACTATTGACTGGGTTTATATAAAACTTCACTGACACTTAGTCACAGAAAGTTTTCAACTCTCTGTTAACCTGTAAAGCTGTGACAGGCGATGAATGTTTAGCCAGATAATTACTCCTAATGGATATTTATGTAAACATTCTCTGTTGTAAACTTCTTATTCGATTTATGATTTGAATTTATGATGAACTTTTTGCCATGTGATAATGTATTCTGAAAAAGGTATAAGTGCTGAGGACAAAGAGGAAGCCTTATCCCCCTTTTCTTAGATAATCCTTATCCCCCTTTCTTAGAAGCCCTTTTCCTCTTTTTCTTAAAGAATTTTCGTAGGAACCATTTTAAAGAGAAATAAAACACTTTTCAAAGTGTCCTTTTTTCTTCCTGCAACTTCAACTAGCAGGGCGACAGTTAAAGCTGCAGAGTTCCTGTGGAGAAAGAACAAAGGCTACAACACTTAATCCCCTGCATTTTAAGATGAGGTTCTGGACAGTGACTCACCCCAGAGCAACTCAGAAGGCAGGTCAGCTGCTGAGGCAAAGTGACTTAGACTTGAGGTAGATAAATATTTCATCTATGGCAACTCTAAATATCTTATCCCTAATGCTGCCTCTAGAATAACCAAGAACAAGAAAAAAGCCTGCCCCAGAAGGAACACTAAGAAAGTTGGGCACAAAGAAGTGAAGAGATCTACTATAAGGGTTCCATGTTGTCTAATGACATCCTTAGCTTTTAAGTTAGGTTTCAAATGACAGTCATGTTGAAAATTAATTTGTAATTAATGATTGTGATATTCACAAATTCACAATAACTGGAGTAGAGGAGTACATTCTTAGTATAGAAATGGACACATATGAACATTGAATATTGCATAATTAATACATTGAATGGAGAACTACAAAATGTGTTTCCTTGATACTGGAAAAAAATACACTTGCATTCAACATTAAACTGTATGTCCAAGTGTTCTGTATAGTACATAGACAATCTCTTTCAATACTTTTTCATTCACAAAAATACATATGCATGTAATAACTAGAGGCTATAAGTTAAGTCAATTACCAAAAAACTTGCTAGCAATCAATTAAAAAGAAATATGAAATAAATCCTTCATAGAAAAATATTGTTACAACAACATTTGTGGAACATATCTAACAAGGTAAAACACATAGGCAGCTTTGACAAAAATGAAAGCCTTATTACACACTTAGTACAATGAAACTTCTCTGTTGAAAAATTTAAAATAAGGATGTATAGATATTGTGCTCATAGAATGAAAGGTCCAATATTGTCCAGTTGTCAGCTTAACACAGATTTATTCTACTTTAAAAATAATCTCAGAAACAACTTAAGAGAAAGTAGTTTTTGGTTTCAATGTACAATTCCAACTTATAGTCCATCGTTGAGAAGAACTCAAAAACCAGCCAGTCACATCACATTCCCAGTGAGCCGGGTCTTCCCATTTCAATGAACTTAATTACAACAATCTCCTCAATACATACCCACAGGCCAGAGGAGGGCAATCCTTCTTGGGACTCTTCCCAGCTTACTCCAGGTTGTGTCACACTGACAATTAAAGCTAAGCATCTCTGTCAGTCTGAGATCATCATATTCTTTACGATCGGTTCCTCAAGAGCATCCTGCCTAATTCATCTGCAACTGAGCATAAATGATTTTTGTTTGTTTAGACTTGAGTCAAGCTCCAGTACCTTTTAAACTGAGTGGAAAATATATACATAGACACATTTTTATCTGGAAGTTGGGATTGCTTTAATTCACATATTTGCTTAATCCCTCAAAAGTTCCACTCAGCCGCTCTATCAACTTAGTTGCTAGAATGGATGGTCAGGATTTGAGAGGAATTAAAGGGCAAAAACTGTTCTTTTTGGTTCAATGAATTCTCAGGGATGGAACTCTGAATTGCCCAGGAAAGAACTATTTGTGTTTCTTAAACTCAAATATCTGAGTTATTTTTATAATTTTATGCTAAATCCATTTACTTCTTCAGTTTTCGTTTCTTTTTTCCAGTGAGCAAGGAGAAATTGCTTAAATCAGAATAGCTGGTCTAGTTTCTAATACCAGGCCCTTCTTCAGGAAGTTAAGAAGCTTTGAAGCTCTGAGAGCTGGCTCATTACTAACATGGATGGTTGTGGATGGACAAAAGCCCTGATAATTTAATGCCTATTTACCATGCCCAGGGGGAAAAATCCTAAAGCCCCAGACATTTTGGCATAATTTCTTTGACTTTTCAAATTCTCCTCTCAGAAGATAACATGGACTGACGGTAGTAGGAAAGAAATGTTCCAGATGTGTATTTCTCATCTGGCCTATTTACTTTTGCCTTTTGAGTCAGAGAGAATGACAGCTGGGCTCTCAGGATAGAAGAGTCTATAAGCCTAGTCTTTATGTCGAACTTTACTATTGATCTTGGAATGACACCTAGAATATATTTATTTGTAGTCACCTGGCTTCTTTCATGAAAGATGAATTTTAGAGTAGAATAGCAATTTATTCCTCTAATTCTCTTGCCTTCATATGATAATCCATTTAGTAAATATGAATTCATACTACTTTAATGTAGAAGAGGAAATCAATAAAATTCTAAATGGCTCTGCTCAGGCTCATTTTTCAAGTCTGTCCCTTGGTTTGGTTGGAAAGTGATGGCTTTTGCACTGCCAATGTGCAGTGAAACCATTGCTTCATGATTGGGTGAAAAAGTTAATGAGATGATGCAGTCAGCCACCAATCATCTGTGAAGGATTATCTCTTCTCAGTAATACATGGTTTGCTCTCAATGTTTGGTTAATTTTGCTATTATGATTGAAAGTGTCTGTCTTCCCACCCAAGTTCAGGATGTTATATGTTACTATCAAACCCTTGTAGCACTATCTACTGGTTTTGAAATTGAGTTTGGTTACCATATCACCTTAAAACACGTTGTTACAACAGTTGCATAACTATTTGCTTGTGGTTACAGTCTCATTTTTGGACCTTAACTGTGGGAAGGTGGAGGTTGGGATCTTTGGGTAGTCTCAGACTGATGGTTAATCTCTAGCCTGAAGGGAAAGACCTAGACACTTCTCAGAGTCATTGAACTAGAACCATTTAGTAGTAAAACAGAAGGGAGAATAATTATCCAAACTAAATATTGTTTCCATTTCCAACAATAGAGAGTTATAGCACAAATGTTTTCCCCAAAGTCATATACAGTGTGTCTCTAAACTCAGTAACTAATTTTTCTGTCATACCTTTTATAACTTTTATAAAAGTTAAAAGGAATCCTACATCTGACGCTGGGATAATTTCCAAAATTTACAAAGAGCTCAAGAAGTTAAACACCAACAACACAAATAAACCAGTTCAAAATGGGGCATAGAACTGAAAAAAGAATTCTCAACAGAGGAGTCTCGAATGGCTGAGAAGCATTTAAAGAAATATTCAACATCCTGAGTCATCAGGGAAATGAAAATCAAAACAACTCTGAGGTTCTATCTTACACCCATCAGAATGTTTAAGATAAAAAATTCAAGCAATTGTATATGCTGGTGAGAATGCAGAGCAAGGGGAACACTTCTTCATTGCTGGTGGAATCATAAACTTGCACAACTACTTTGTAAATCAGTTTGACGGCATTTTCTCAGAAAAAGGGATAATTCTACCTCAAGACCCAGCTAGACCATTCCTGAGCATGTACCCAAAAGATGCTCCAACATCCCCCAAAGTCACTTGCTCAATGATGTTCACAGCAGCTTTATCTGTAATAGCTAGAAACTGGAAACAACCTAGATGTCCCTCAACTGAAGAGTGAATGGAGACAATGAGGTACATCTACACAATGGAATACTATTAAAAACCAAGACATCATGAATTTTGCAGGCAAATAGATGGAACGTGAGAATATCCTCCTGAGTGAGGTAACCCAGTCTCAAACGTACATGGATGGTCTGTACTGACTTATAAGTTGGTATTAGCCATGAAATACAAGTACCATGGTACACTTCCACAGACCCAAAGAGGCAAAACAAGAAGGGAGGCCCAAGCATGGATGCTTGAATCTTACTTAGAAGGGGGAATAAAATAGTCTTAAGAGGCAGATGGAGGGAAGATGGAGAAGGCAATGGGGTGTTCAGGATCAGGTGTGGGGAAGGACAGGAGAGGCGGCTAGACGGCCATAAAAATGAATCGGTAACTGCAACTGATAGGGACGAGGAGGCAGGGGTTATCTCCAAGTAGAGACAGAGAACTGGGATAAGGGAGATGTCCAAGAATCAATGGGGGTGACAGCTGTGACTCACTACATTGGGGATATGGAACCTGAAGAGGCCACTTCCTGTAGCCAGACAGGAACTCCGGTGAAGCAATAGGGATACCAACCTGCCCCCAAAACTTTCAAACCAAATTTATCCTGTCTCCAAGAAATGCAGGCTCAGGGGATAGACAGGAGACTAAAGGAATGGCCAACCAAATATTGGCCCAACATGAGACCCGTCCCTAACACTTTTAATGATACTCTGTTATCCTTGCACACAGGATCATGTTGTCCTCTGAGAGGCTCCACCCGACAGATACACAGCCAAACTGTGGATCGAGCTTGAGAACTTTTAGGATCAAATAGGAGGCAGTATTGCGGGCCGAAGGGGATAGGAACTCCACAAGGAGACCCACAGAGTCAACTAACCTGGACGCTTGGGCCTCTCAGAGACTGAACCACCAACCAAAGAACACATCAGCTGGATCTAGTCCTCCCTGCTCATATGTAGCAGATGTGCAGCTTGGCCTTCATGTGGGTCCCGAACAACTGGAACGGGGCAGGGACATCCCCAAAGCTGTTGCCTGTGTTAGGGATGTTATAGCTGGGCTGCCTTGTCTGGCATCAGTGGGAGAGGAAGTGCCTAGCCTCCCAGAGACTAGAAGAACCAGAATGTGGGGTGTACCCAGGGGGCCGCCACCCACTCAGAAGAGAAGGGGAGGGAGATGGGGGAATGGGTGAGGGTGACAAAGAGGGGGTCAGTGAGCGGGATGTACAATCGATAAATAAAAAAAATTAATTAAGTTTACAGAAAAGGAAAACTGGGAAGGTGGTGGCATGAAGTGTGACTATTATAAAATTATTACGATAATCTCTGCACTGCTTAACGTTGGTGGGCTCTCCTTAGATAGTATGAATATTTCGATTTTTGAAGATAAATTGCCAGATACAGTTCTCCTGGAAGTTATAATGAATTTTGGCTTTTTATTTTCTTGTTAATAGTCTGAGAATTTATTTTGAAAATTTAAATTTTGTCCTTGTAATTTATGACTATGATGTAGCATTTTACCGTTGTTAAAAGATCTTCCATTTCTTGCCAGGAAACGTTAGCCTTTCATTAAATTTTTAGGGTCACTTTGGTAGGTTCTGTCTTTATTTCCTGGACCCACATCTTTTTTAAACACTTCAAATTTTCTTGTTTAAGAGACAAAAGTTTTTACAAAGTCAGGCTACCATCATTTGTCCTGGTAACCATTTTATGCAAATTTGAAAAATATTTTCCCCAATAAGAGCCTTACACTGGGATTAAATGAGATATATCTCGGGTTTTCTTTTGATATCATTAATATTGTTGATAAATTGTGATGTTAGAATTTTTGTTCAAACATTTTAATGAAACGGCTCAGTTGCTCTAGATTTTTAAATGCTGCTTAGCATCAGGAGTGCCTACATTAAGATAACAAAAATAAAACACAGAAATTTATGATTTTAGGTATTATATGCTCATGACCCCTCACAATATTTGCTGATGAAATTGCATATGCCTCATTTTTGTATTATTGTAGCAATAATAGAACACAATTCTCAACTAAAAAGGGATAGGAGTTTATTCTGAAGCCAAATTATTATGGCCCATGACTCAGGAGTAAGCTTTAATTTACCAGAAATTCTAAAGCTGAAGTGGTTTCGTGTTTTATAGCAACAGAACAAAATCATAAACCAAGATACTTTCCAAATACATTGGTGGAAGTATTCTGTAGGTGGACCAAAATCAAGCGGGAATGCTGGGCTGCCAGCCACAGATGGTTTTTAATAACACCCTGAGCTTCTCTGTAGAATATAAGAAAAACCTATTAAGTCAATATACTCAAAAGGACTTTGGCAGGTATAGAATGCTAGGTCAGACACACACAGACAAGGAAATCTTCTATTTGAGACTGCTTAAAGAGATTCACATTTTCTATGTCTAAAATATATATTCAAATAAGAATTCAGTCATATTTAATAAGTGAATTCATTTCATCTAGATGTAAAGTTTGCATGCTAGGAAAGCTATTGACTTGCTTTTAGGTCTCCCGCATAATCCTTATTGAAATGTTTCTGGCTGTTCAAGTAACATGGCATGCAACAGGGTGCTGCACTATCAGTCAGCAGACACACGCATTTGCATTAATTTTGTGTATCTAAGCTGTTACAATACACCACAAGCTTTAGGAATTAATTATTCTTGAAAGCGAAATGCTAATGGTATTTTAAAATGCTTCTTAACCATATCCACACTTTGCCCCAGTGCATGGTCCTAGTACATAGAAAATTGTGGATAACCCCAGGTAGATGTGAGGCATTTTGATTTGGATCTAATCTGTCCTCCAAGTTCCCTAAGTTAACAGTTTCTTCAACAGACATGGAGATAGCAGGGAATGGTGCCACATTTAGGAGGTAGGGTCTAGCAGAAGAAAATGAGTTTACTAGAGGAAGTCCTATTAAATACTAATGGGGTCCTGACCCCTAATTCTCCTTTCACTTTTTGGTCACCATGAAATGGTATCTCTGTCCATCCCTGTGTTTCTGGCCATGTTGTTAGGCTCAGAGCATCAGGACCAAGGGACCATAGACCAAAACCTCTAACATGACACACAACAAACCGTTATTCCTTTTAGTTGATTTATGTTCCAGATAAAGGAAAATGTCTTTGGGAAGCCACATTGCCACAGTCCAGAGGAAGGAAGTCCTCAGGTACTAAAACAAAGAGCAATTTCATACATAGGGAGGTTTTCTAGACAGGATCCAAGAGCAAGTCTTAGAAGTCAGGAGTGAGCAAACACTCGATTATTAAGAAAGTTTGCTAAATCTCTTGAGAAATTAATTTCAGGGCCTTCACATATCCTTTTGGGCCCATGAGGCTCAGCACTGAGTGCTTGGGTACCAGGAGAAATGTGTGGAGTCGTGGGGTCCTCATGTATTACAGGTGATGCTCTACTGTGCGTAGACATGAATAGAAGTAGATTCCCCAGCCTCCTTATTTCTTCTTCCTGAAACACGTTGCTAATTCCCAGCTTTCATTCCTTTTACTTTCTCAGCTGCAGTGGTTAAACCTGAGTCACCACCTTTGAGAAGTCCTTAATGGCTGCCGTGGTCGCTGAAAGTCCAGCGCCACCTGGTTCTCTAACATGGCACTCACCTCAATACCATCCTTCATCTTCATTGTGGAAAACTTCATTCTCTGCTCTGCTGGGCGACGAACCTCTTCAAGACGGTAGCTGCATCTATTTCAACATGTAGACACAGTGAAGGCATTTGCTTGTTAAAAGAGAACATTTAGAAGCATAAACATGTCATCTAGTTATTTTTCTAATAACTCTTTGTTCTCTAATGTGCAATATAGACTAGAAAAAGAAGCACGGGTAAGAAAATTAACGAGGGATTTTCTGTCACTACTCTGTCATACACAGTCGGATGGTTCTTCAAACACAAACGTAAAATAAGAATTGTCTTTTCCATCTCACAGGAGCATTGTATGGATCGCCTGAGACATTTCTGTGAAGCATGTTGTAACAATATCAGTGCACCGGGCATGTTCTTATCACTGGAGGGGGGCATCAATGGCATAAAGCAGATTACATTAAAATTCACTTCCAGAAGAAAAAGACACAAAATAATACTTACTTTACTTAGTGTTGTACGTGAGTTTGGTGATGAGTTTTACTGCACATCATCCACACACGGTTACGCAGCTCATGGTGCTGGAATCACAAACTTAATTCCTTGAATTAAAAATATTAGGATTTCAGGTGAATGTTCAGGAGGCCTGGTTTTGTTTAATAGATTTGTCTAAAAGAGAGTCCTTTATGAATATCTTCCTTTTTCACAGATTGCAGTCTTTGGAAGATAGTCGTTCAAAGCACATTCTTGAATTTCACAGTAGGCTCAGGGAGGCTTTTAAGACAAAGCCAAAAAGTCAACAAGTTTGGCTTTGGCTTTTCCTGTTTTGTGTTTTGGTTTTCTTATTTTGCTCTTTGTTGGAGATTTTTTTCCTTCTCTTATGGTATACATTTTCCTTTTACTTCCATTCACCAACTTTCTCAAGAGGAGCAGAACGGAGAAGACAGATACATATTGCAAGGGGAATCTATTAGAGGAGCTCACAGGACACAAGCTGGGCAGTTAGACAATAGCTATGCCAGACATGTTGGGAATTCTATGTCTGCCCCACCCAAAACTAGATGACTCAACAGCCCCAGTCTAGTGATGAGACCTCATAGGATTCCTGGAGCACGCGGTTGCTTGCTAGGTTCTGATGGCGGTAATAGATGTGGTAGCAGCAACAGCAGCAACAGCAACAATAGGTTGAATGGACCCACCAGCAGGAAATGGAAATAAGCAAAAGGATTGCACTCATTTCCCTGGGACCTTATCACATCTGGGCTGCAGCAAATAGAAGTTGTTGGCCCAGTTAAGCTTCCCTGATAATTCTCTGAAAGACCCATTCAGAGGGATGTGTGTTATTTGATTCTGGTCCAATTAACTTGGCAATCCTCTTTGGTTTCTTTAGGTTCCATCATATCCCACCTGGCATTTCTGGGACTATTGACAAATCCCACACTCAGCTTCATATTGTGAGCCTTGACACTATAGTTGTCTTGCCTTCTCACTTAAGTGTGTCCTAAAATATTTCGAACTGTCTCATTAATTTCTTTGTATATTTTTTTTTCCGAAGAAGGAGTCATTGAGTTGGTTGGTTAGAAAGAAGCTCCAAGGGGGGAGAGAGAGGGAGAAGAGAGGAGAGGAGACAGGAAGGGAGGGGAGGAGAGGGAGTGGAGTGGAGAAGAGGCCCACCACTCAGAAACATTTGTCACCAGTAGGTTTGAAGTCTAAGTTGTCAATGGTGTGGTGCTGTGGGTGTAGGGTTGGCTGAGGGCGCCAGAGATGCAGCAGTGAGTCTTCACAGCTCCACATGAAGCTTTAAGACCGAGTCGACAGAATCCTCAGCAGCCAGAAAAGCAGAATCATTTCTGAGCTGTTTATAGACAAAGATTGTTCTGTCATCGGGCACACATTTGAAACTAAGCTGTTTCCTAAGGATTGTCCCTTTCCTTTGATACTCCTCCAGGTGACTTTTCTTCCTGAACTTATATTTTATAGATTTCTACATTAAAACCTAAAAATGATGTGAAAACACTCTGATACTATTGTCCTTCCTAAACCCTTCTCTTCCTTTCCCAAGTTCTCTCCACTGTATGTTAACTCCATGTCATCAGATCTGCAGTCATAACAGCCTGAGACCCGAAGATGTCATGCCTGGCTTACTGTCACTCTAACAATCTTTCTGTTGCAACTGTGAGTGTTACCAACACTCATAGAAGTTACTCTTTCAAATCCTAACATTTGTTTCATTATGTGCTCTCCTCTGGCATCATTTTTTTTCTCCCCATATGTGTGAAAGCTCCACTCCTGGCTATTTCTCACTCTTACTTACTTCTACTTGGTGCCTCCTCAGGTGAACATTTTTTTGAGAAAGCCAATTAGTTGAGATGACTCACACACTCACAATTAATAACTTTAACTTGGTTGTTAATACCATTCAACCCAAACACTCAATTCCCTACTCTATTTATTCTCTCAGATGACTCCTTTCCACCTCCTCTTTTCCCTCCCGAAACTTGAGACTTTTAATTCTGCTTCACCATCTTCATTCTTGGGCTGATTAAGCGATCAAAAGAACTCACCTTCCTCTCATTTGTAAACACCATGTGTTCCATCTGGTACAATAGGACTACATATTCTTTTCTGTTAAATTCTCTCATGCTTTCCTATTTAAGGACACCATTTCAACCATTTATCAGTTTTTATATACGAATTGGTAGTTGTTTCTTAATAGGTTTTCTTCACTGATGTATTCTAATGCTATTATTTCTTCCACCTTAAAATTCCCACTCTTGACCCAACTTTCCTTATCAGATACGAGCTCTGTTTTCTCCTTTAGATTCAGTAAATCAAATAGTTACCTACACACTGTTTTCTAGATTCTTCTACTCTATAGTTTATTGCAGTAACATTCACAACCTCTCATTTCCCCACAACTGGGCTTTTTCAGCTCAACAGTTGGTATGTCCTAATCAGTGGTTGTTTCCAGTTTTTATCTATGGGACCTACAAGCAGAGTTAAGAAGCTGATCTTTCTGCAGCTAGAAGTGCCACTTAACACCTTGAGTATCACATTCTTTGTCTTAACACACAGGCCAGCAGAAAACAATAGTACAAGGAGGTACTACGAAATGGAAACTTAAGGGTTCTTTGGACAGTCAGTTGTGCTGGATGATGTTTTGCTGGGGCAAACACATGAAGGAGTGTTTTCCTGAAGTGATCGCAGGTGTGAATGGGTACAGCGGACTTGTGGAGGAATGTTTCACTGAAGCAGACAGAGGAAATAGGATGTTCTGCTAAAGCAAACAAGTGAAAGGACACATGATAAAGGATTCTTTGCAAACTTCATGCCTGTATTGGTCCACCTTACATTGTGGAGTTGAACTCCATTTGTCAAGACTCTGAGGACTTGGGCTGATTGGATGCACGTGCTGTCAAGTCAGAGCTGAGGCCTGGCTGTCTCCGCTGTTGCTAACCTAACTCTACCAAACTGGACTGCTGGTGTCTCCTGTATTTGTGAAGTGTTTGCAAGTGGATCAAGCTGCTGTGGCCTGCCAACCTATGAACTGAGCTCCCAATTTCCATACAACACAGACAGGAGTTGCTCCAAAGAACTTTTCTAAACAGGTCCACTTCCCCATATCCTTTCTTTTCCACTACTTTTGGTGGGTACTGAGCTACAAGAAAGTTTAAAGCATTTAAGAACCATCATTAAAAATAGGATTTGAAAAAAATTAAAGTTACAGTACTATAACATTCAAGTTAAATTGTGAGCCTTTAGTACTTTTTCTTATTTTAAGCACCTTAAAGTTTTCTTATTCAGTTAAATATATTTAAGACATTTTATAATCCAGCCAATGAGTTGACACGTTGGCCAACACAAATTGGACTCCATAATTTATTGCTGTTTAGTATTTATTTTTGGTTTTGTTTTTAAGAGACAGAAAAACCATGAAGTTGAGTGGACAGAAAAGGGAGATCTGGGAAGAGTTGGAGGAGTAGAAAGAATATGATCAAAGTATATTATATGAAACTCTTAAACAATAAATACAAACATAGAAACATAGATCACATAAAGTGTTGGGGGATAGAAATGAATTGGAAGGAATTGAGTGGAAAGGTATTTGATCACCGTATATAATGTATATTTAGAAATTCTCAAGCAAACAAACAAAAAAGCCCATTTCAAAACTCCGTGGTATGTTTGATGGATATCAGTACAGATACATAACAGCCACGTATGTAGTAGAGGATATCATTGTCCAGCATCAATAGAAGGAAAATCCCTTAGTCCTGTGAAGGCTCCTTTCCCCAACATAGGGGAATACCAAGACATTGAGGTGGGAGTAGGTTGGTGGTAGGAAGCATCCTCATAAAATCAGGGGGAGCAGATATGGGAGAGGGGGTAAAGGGAATAACATTTGAAATGTAAATACATAAAATATCCAAGAAAAATAGCTGACAATCATTACTCTTTAAATAACTTTAAATAAAGTGATTTAGAGAGAGAGAGAGAGAGAGAGAGAGAGAGAGAGAGAGAATATTTGGGTGTATGGGTGTATTTGGGGCTATTAGTAACATCAGAGTGTCTTCCTCAATCACTTCTTAGTCTTATTGTTTAAAAGGGAACTCACTGAACCCAAACTAGGGCTAGAGGAACTGGCTTATAAGCTGCAAGAATCAAGATGGTTGGTTGCAGATAAACATCACCACTTGGTTCCCCAGAACATTTTCCTGTGTGTGTTCTGTGTTCAACTTTCTTCACCTCCATGAAACTATTGATATGCTTTCTGTGACAATAAAGTACTTTGTGTTTTCTATAATCTGACATAAATAAAATCAGAGGGTGATTTATTTTGACTTGATTTCTTTCTCTGAGCCTAATGATTTTCATGCTAATCTAGGCTTGTGATTCGGTTTAGTTGCTTGTTGTAAATGTTGATAGCCATTTGGAAATATCTGGTTTTAGACTATGGCAAAGAAAGCTTCCCAATCATTCTCATTGTCTTGGAGAGGACACCTCAGTGTCTGTGGAGTAGATGCTGGGAATGGAAAAGATAGCTAAGTACAAGGAGAGTGCAGGTGCTCATGACACTGCTGAACTGTTGATCTATGTCAGGCAGCATTTTTGTTTCCTTGGCAATGATGAAAAACTCTCCTTGTCTCGCCACTGAGTGAAATACTGTTTTTTGTTAAGCTTTTGTTACTTAAGTGTAAAGTATTCTAATGAGTGCTTATAATGTCTCACTGTGGCTTTAATTTGCATTTCCTTAATTCCTAAGGAGCTGTAACATTTCCTTCTGTACTCATTTGCCATTCTCAGATCATCTTTGATTACTGAGATATCTATTCAAATCATTTGCAGATTTTAATTGGGTAGCTTGTATCCCTCAGTTGCATTGAGTCTGTCTTACATTTTGCATGGGAAGGCTTTTCCTTGGATAAATATCCTAAAGATTTTCTCCCAGCTTCGTATTGACCCTTCATCTCCTTAAGGACGCCTTTCCGAAAGTAAGCAGAGGAGCTGAAACCAAGACCTAGGTATGTCTTGCCTGAAGTTACCCAGCTAATATGTGTCAGGTCTGGAATTTAAACTTCACTCACACCAGTGCTTCCTAAAAAATAAAATAATTAATTTATATCAACACATAATGATAACGAGTGTCTTCTGCTTTGCACACTCGTTTCTTGAGAACTGGTCTAATGAACAAAGCATAGCTTCTGTGCACTTTCAATCAAACACAAATGTGGGGAGAAAAGAAGAGCACAAGAAGATGCGGTAAGTGCTATAATGAAGCATAATGGACTAGGACTTATTATATGCTGCTATTGAGAAGGCGCCCAAAAGGAGGATAATCCCCTTCAGCACAGACCTGACATTCAAAAAGGTGTGGGAATTATTGCTGGGCTGGGTTGTTTTATGTCAACCTAACAAAATTTGAAATCATCTCAGAGGAGAAAACAATTAAGATATTGCCTGTACGTGATCAGGCTATCAGCAAGCCTGTAGGATGTTTTCTCAATTAGTGATTGATGGGGAGGACCCAGCCCATGGTGGGTGGTACTTCTCATTAGATGGTGGTCCTGATGCTGTAGGAAAGCTGATGGAGGAAGCCATGTGCAGCAAACCAGTAAGCGACACTCCTCCACAGGCTCTACAACAGCTCCGGCTTGTGTTCCTGCTTGGTTTGAGGTCCTGTCTTGGCTTTGCTCAATATACTGTGACTCAGAATATTTGAACCAAATAAACACTTCTCTCCAAGGAGGAGAGGAAAGAATTTTGTTCATAGTGTTCAATTATAGCAATAGAAATACCCTACCCCTAACTAACCCTAATTCTGTATAATTGGTAGCAAAGGTTATATTGCTGGGAAAGTAGTAAAATTTCCATTTTTAATATGTTCTGAACTCTAATTGTGCTATTCTTTATATAGACTTCATCCTATAAACAACCATGAATATTTATCTCACCACAATAAAACTATGCTTTTAAAATATTTATTTGGGCATCTGTGAGAGTTATTGAAAGTGAGTATTGGATTTAAGGCCAACCTACTATAATTGGAGAACAGGGATTAAACTGACAGAAACTAATCAGGTAGGATGAAAGGCCTGGATTTATGAGATAATTTTAGAAAGAATGATCAATAGCTCAAATACAGGACACATAACATGCTAATCAATACAGCAAGTGAGCCAAAGTGACGTGATCTATGAGCTACAGAACTGAAGAGGCAAAAAAAATAAAGTACTCCACCCATTGTATCTGAGACTCATTATCTGATAATATGCGTCATGTGAACGAGTTGCTCAAAAGGCATAAGCTGAAAAGAGAGCATGGTCTTTAATAATGAGAAGCATAGAAATCTCCAACATTAAAAACTGTATATGACTCACAAAAAAGCAAGGTTATTCTAATGTTAAGCAACAATGTCAATTTTCATGACTGCTTTAGATATTATGTGAGCCATAAGAGCAGGCTATAATCACTATTAATCAGAGTAACACATGACAAGTGGCCTGGGCCACACAAGCTAGAAAACTATGTATTCTAACCTAGAGAGGCAAAGGTCTTAAACAGCCAAAGGCTACATGTGTCTTGAGAAGAGAATCATCTTAGTTTTGGAAGCCAATGCTAGCACAAGGCATTGGGTATACAAAGTTATCTTATGTAACCCAAAGCCATGTATAAAATCCAGGTCAAGGATAAATTTGAAATCTTCCTATCACAATACAGATTTCTGGATTATTTGGTCATATGAGATGATCCAACAGCTCAAGATCAGAAATCTGACATGGGACTAATCGACAGATGTTACACTTTGTCTACCTATATACTCTTTATTCATCATTGAAGTTATATTTATATGGAGTCCAATGGACTGCTTGTTTTTCTTATCTTCTAACTCTTGTAGTATTTAAATTTATAAGCCAAGGCTTATATAGCAAGTGAAGTTCCAAGTGCCAGAATACTCCATAGTTTGGTCCTATGGAGATATAATTAGACCCTTAAGAGAAAAGGAAAGAAATACTATGAAATATATACTGAGATTCTTTGAGAAATGCCATGATTATGAAGGTTGAACACCTGGAAAATAAGTTCAACTGAATTAGGTAAGTAGGCTTCCTGAAGAGTTACTACTGAAAATTGAAAATTGGCTACATTTTACTTTGGATCCAAAAAAAAATAATCTTTTATCACAAGCTCTTCTTTTCTTTCCAATTTTAACTATACCAATATATTCTCTAGCTTTTGTGATGATGTCTCTTCAAGATATGCCTGTGTGTATTTGAAAGTGTTTTACATATTATTTTTAGTTGCTAAAAAGGAATCGTTATCCCTATCTTTGATAGTTATCCTTGGTTCTAATATTGGATGCTATTAAATACTTGGGTATTGAACACATTTATCCTTTCAACAAATATTGAAACTGCTATAGAAATGGATTTGAGAAGACCTTTCTGAAGAGTGACACTTGAATGGAACCCAGCGATAAGACACTATCTTAATAGGGGTCTCATTGGATAAGTGACAGAGCAAGTGTGAAGGCAGGAATGATCTTGGTGCATTCTTTTTTTTTTTCTTTTCAAACATCCCCCTCCCTCCTCCCCTTCTTTATGGGTATTCCCTCCCCATCCTCCCCCTTGCCGCCCTCCCCCAACAATCACGTTCACTGGGGTTCAGTCTTAGCAGGACCCAGGGCTTCCCTTCCACTGGTGCTCTTACTAGGATATTCATTGCTATCTATGAGGTTGGAGCCCAGGGTCAGTCCATGTATAGTCTTTAGGTAGTGGCTTAGTCCCTGGAAGCTTCTTGAATCAGAGCTAAAGCCAGTAAAGCACAGGGTAGCAGGGGCTGGAGACACAGTTCTCACATGTACAGCTTACTGCCCATGTCACATTCCTTACACTAAGGGAAAAGAAAATAGCATCTTTCCCATTAGATAGCATAAACATTAATGTTAAGTCACAAATATTGACCAGAAGAGTCATTACTGGAGAACTGTGGATCTTCCTGGGAGAGAATTCTTCTTGGGAAGAGCAATAACCCTGCTTCATCTAGGAAACACGTCTGTTCTTCCTTGGAAAGTAGGGAATGCCAAGAGGGTCCACTTCCAAATGCAGTTGAAGTCCAGTTCACACTCAGGTACTATAGGCGAGATGTTTGTTGACCCTGTTGAGATGAATATGAACAGTTAAAGTTGCTATTGTATTTACCCCAGATTCTCTATCCTCTAACAAAGCTGGATGGACCTATGGCTGTGTTCATAAAAGTCTTACCAAATACTGTCAGTCATTCACAAGACTTGGATTCTACAATTAGTCTTGGCTTCACTTGTAGTCCTGTACTTAAAACCCAGGTAGGGAACTAGAACACAAGCAACTATTCCCTGGTGTGTGTATGAGAAGGTAGACCTGCCACAGTTCTAAAGGGTCCTGCTCTCTAGTGTTATCAACACGGGGTCTAGCACTTTGGCATTAGTGACAACATAATGGGATTCAGTCAGCAATCTTCAGAGAAAGGAACTCAAACCTGACTAGAGGAGATAGTCCATGGTGGAGTTGTCAATCTTCCCACAGGTTTTTATCATTCCGTTCCTGGGACCCAGAGTGATGGTAGTCACCTGAAGCCAAGGTAACTGGAGAAATAGGGATGTCTGAAGGATGCCAGATGGGTTGATAAAGCCGTGGTTGTGCCTCAGGGGCTGCTGCTGTTTGTGGCAGCAATTTCCACAGAAACCTGAGAAGTGGAGGGCAAGTAGGGGGAGCATAGAGTTTGAATAGGAAGAGGTACAGGGAGAGACACTTTCTGTGCTTGATACCCTGTCAGAGATGTGCTGGAGGTCGATAGAAGGGTGGCAGACAGAAGTGGGATGGCTACTTAACTTTCAATTTCAGGAAAGTGGTGAATATTTTTTGTTAGAATCAAACCATGAACGATTTGGCACATTATAAAAGAGCTATTCAATATTTATCCAGAATTAAGGCTAAATGGGAACTCGTGCTTCAATTTGTGAAATTTTGCAAACATGCCTATCAGGCTTCATTTGTTTTCTAGTAGTTGGACCTTATTCTTTGGAGGCCAGGTTCTGTGCATCAAATTTCCAAGAAGACTCACTATAGTGAGGCTTAAAAATAATTTGCTTAAAACACAGTGCCACCTAGCTGGGACATTGTGACTTAACTGCTTCATGCCCACAGAAAGTAAAGGTCACTTAGGCAGTCCAAATCCTGTGTTACTGCTTAAAATTTTTCAGCATTCAGCTTATTTCACGAGCTTCTTGGAAAGCCTTGCATGCTGAATGGTGATACTTTTTCATTTTTCCCTGTGGTTTTCTTCTACTAATGGAATAGGCAGCATTTATTATGTGCCTAGGTTGTGTACAGGAACTATCTCCTCTACTCGTTTGAAAGAAATGGAACAAATTCATAAGAATATGCAGCCCACATATTCTTACATGTATGACCTTCCACTGGAGTACAGTCCACTTATTAAGGGTATATTAGTCGGGGTTTTACTGATGTGTACAGACACCATGACTAAGGCAAGTTTTATAAAGAACAACATTTAATTGGGGCTGGCTTACAGGTTCAGAGGTTCAGTCCATTATCCTCAACGTGGGAGCATGGCAGCATCCAGGAAGGCATGGTGCAGGAGGAGCTGAGAGTTCTACATCTTCATCTGAAGGCTGCTAGCAGAATACTGGCTTCCAGGCAGCTAGGATGAGGGTCTTATAGCCCACACCCACAGTGACACATCTACTCCAACAAGGTCACACCTTCTAATAATGGCACTCTCTGGACCAAGCATATAAAAAGGTTCCATGCTTTTTCCTTTTAATTTTATTTTTTTGACAATCTCATACATGAGCACAGTATGAGTCATGGTTCTCTAAAGTAAAACAACTGATATCAAAGGGATATTTATTAGAGTGATTTATAGACCGTACAGTCTGGATAGCCACACAATTGTTGCCTAGCAAGAGAAAGGCTAAGATTCCATCAGTCGTTCAGTTGATAGGGCTGCTTATCTCCAATGTCCCAAGCTGGTACTGGAATTGTAAAGATTCCTGGAGCGGTTGCTGGTTTTCCTTCTACATTAGAACCCTGAAGAGATTGTAGTAATATTGCCCACATCAACAAGGCAGATGAACTTGTGTATAAGACTGGAATCAAGCAGGCAAAGTACAAAAGCTTCCTTCTATGCCCTTTTATGTGGATTGTCACTATAAGGTGTAGCCCAGACTTAGAGTGGGTCTTCTCTCTTTAATTTATTTAAGAAAATTCCTGCAGGCTTTCGGCAATACTTGGGGTTCAGTTAACTTCAGAAGTAGTAAAATTGACAACCAAGATTAGCCATCATAAGTATTATTTGTATTTAAAGCATTTTCATTCATTTCATCCACTCCCTCTCCAACTCCTCCTGCATGTCCCCACCCTAGAGAAGTGGTTGGCCCTAGGATTGCCCCTCTTCTCTCCTCAGAGGCAGATCTGTCTCATTTGCAGACAACCCAGTCAGCATTCCTCCTTTAAAGAGGTATGCAGTTTATATCTCATAAGGGTCCTAAAACTAGGTCAGTGTAAAGCACTTTTAAAAAACCTGGTAACACATTCCTTCTCTCTAAAACTGCAATAAACATTACTGAAGAGGCATAAGAAGCATAAGCACCAGAGATCTGGGAGGACTGGAACCAAATAATAACTTCTAATCATAACAGGATCTTTGTGCTCAGGAGCTCAAAGCTTCAGTGGTTGCCTGCACAAGACCTGAACAAGATCAAGCCAGTCAACATTCAACATTCTATAATGGGTAAGGGAGGACCACACGAGTCTTCCCCCTTAGCTGAGGTCAAAGAATGGAGAACTCAGGAGTATGGTCTCCCATATGTTGACCCTATTCCAGGGGATACTGTAAACTCAGGCATATTTAGGTAGCATCAACTGGACTAAGTGGGCTATAAAAAATAAGAAGAGGGGAAAGTGTGGATAAATATGGCTAAAATATACTGTATACATGTATGAAATATCCAGGAATAAATAAATATTGTTTTAAAAATGAATAATTGATAACAGACAGTATAATAAACCAGAGTCGCAGGAATAGTAATATGGAATTTAGGGCTATCTTCTGCCTGTGATATTTAGATTTTCAGTGAAGAAGGTACACTGACCAGTTTCCAAAAAATTCTTAAAATTTTAATATGTACATTAAAGCCAACTTTATCTTAGCAACATTTTATATATTTTTTTAAAAATCTTGTAAATATGTGCTACATGCAAAGACTCATGCTTGTAATTTCATAATTAGAATGTATAAGGCAGAAGAATTACAAAAAGTCAGCTTGAAGTATAGTGAGGCTCTGTCACAAATATATATATATATATATATATATATATAATATACACATACATATCCATATCCATGTCTGTGTGTATGTTTATACACATGTATTTGAAACACAATCCAAAAGAATCCTGTTAAATAACAGACTTTTTTCTCCATGAGCAACGCTCATGAGCATACTTCATCTTCAGCTGCTCAGAAGCCGGATGATGATGTTACTGTGTCACTGGCTAACACCCACGCTTAACTTTGATGCCCTCCTTTATGCCTCATGTCCTCGTTCTGTTCCAGAAGTCTACTCAGGACACTCTTTCAGTTACCATTTCACCGCCTTAGACTCTCATTGGCTATAATTGTTTTCCAAACCGTCCTCGTTTTAGATAATCTGCATGGCTTTCAGGACCAAGTCTAGTTAGATGAAATTTTATAAAATGCCTCTCAGTAGATTTCTGCTTGATGTTTTTCTCATGAGTAGTCTGGACATGAGGTAATGGACTATGTAAGACATCATTGCTAAAGTCCTTTCTCAGTGCATACACAGTGAATCCTATAAACACAATTTATGAATAGTAATATTCCTTTTGATCACCAAGCCTAGGAAATATTTGTCACTTTTCTTCTCTGTGTGCTTATGGTTTTTTGAATGGAATTAGCTATGTGATATGTGAAGATCACACTTAAACAACAGGGAGTGATGCCCCAACAGCTCTCGTTAGAGTATCTGCTAATCATGAGCTTGTTCGGTCAGAAACCTAACAGGTATTCCACAAGCAACATTGCTTTCATTGACTGCAGTTATTGCCAAATGGTTCCAATTTTCATTGATATTTGGCTACTGGCAAATACAGACTCTTTTATTCCAATTTTAGTTGGTTGTTACTATTCACTCTCATAACACCCAGTATACATCATGCAGCATCTCTATGTATGTATATATTTGTATGTATATATCAATGAATATATAGAGAGCTCTATACATATATATAATATTAAAGAGGCATATAGATGGCTCTAATACAGTGCATATTACTTATTACATATTACATATCACATATTATATATTAAAGAGGCATATATATACATATATATATATGTATATATATATATATAGAGAGAGAGAGAGAGCTGTATGATATAGTATTCTAAGGCATTACTGAACTATGGAATATCAGAGACTCAAAAGTGAGAGGTGCAACAGGAGTCTATAGGGGAATAGCAAACCCTGTTGAAGCATTGTTAGAAATAATACCATCTACACAAGCTCCAGAATCAAAAGTATGAGTCAACACTCAGAGTTGAACTGAACTCTACACATAAAGTACAGGACCATGGAGACTCAAAAGGCAAAGTGAAGGGACAGGTCTTGATTTGTAGCAGGCAGTGTTAGCAGTGAGGCCTGAGCTGAGCTTATGGCACTGTGATAGTCAGAAACTCTCTGCCTTTCCATGTCTGTGGACACAGGGAATCATCATCAGATGACTGGCCGGTTGTTTTCTCCATCAGAATACTATAGCGGATCATCTCCTTACGAGGTCCAGAGGAGGGTTTTACAGCCTTTATCAGTCTGGAGCGTTTGATATCTTTTCATTTGTGGTTTCCCAGACATTGTTCAAATATACCTATATGCTTATACTGTCCCAGTTTACTTTGATTAGTATAGAGACACATAGTGCCCTTTGTACTTATAGGAATAACTTAACTATCAGCCTGTGCTTCATAGATCATGGTGTTTACATGCACAGTGAGAAACAGTAAACCTGCCTTTGTATTTGCATTAAAAATTGAGACAAATGGAGCTTGTTACATGGAACTTCTGAAGACATGGCACAGCCTGAAGCCACTGCTTTACATAATACGGAGTGACTTATAGCAGAGACAGCCTGATCTTCACACTGCCTGAATCATTTACAATTAAGCTCTACAATTTGTCTATTTCCCCCTGTATTTTTAGGTATTTATCATTTATTTCTGTCACTGTGGGATCCTTAGCATTAATTTTAAATCGGAATGCATTACAATACCACGTTATTTACTTTCACTTTCAAATTGTTCTAAGTGTGGCAACTGGGAAATACTTCAGCTGGGCCCTTTGTCACTCTGTTATACGGAGGTACTACCTGAGCAAATGATCTATGCCACAGTCTAAAGCCGCATTGATATCTGTGGGCCATGCTGCCACTAGGGGCCATATAGATGTGACTGCACCAATACCTGAGGCCATGGTGATATCTGTGGTTGGATTTCCTGAGGTGTTGTCAGAAACCATATAGAAGCCCATGATCGTGCTCTCGTTGACTGTAAAAAGCAAGAAATCCACTATTTTTTAATTGGGTTTTTAAATTTACATTTCAAATGTTATCCCCTTTTCCCTCCATCCGACCACCCACCCCTTCCTGCCTCCCTGTCCTGACATTCCCCTACACTGGGGAGTCCAACCTTGGCAGGACCAAGGGCTTCTCCTCACTTTGTTGCCCAACAAGGCTGTCCTATGCTACATATGCAGCTAGAGGCAATGATGATTATAGATGCATAGTTGAGAAAGAGGGACATGGAAGGCTTCTGTGACATCCACTATAGTCACCCCAACCTCCATCTTCCCAAAAATGTAGCAGCCTAAACAGGAAGTCATTGAAAATAACTCTTAAAAAGTGTGATAATGTTGCTGAAATTAGTTCTTCGCAATGAAGGCTTCTGTCAGTGGTTCAGGAGGGGAGAGACTCAGTTCTAATTAAGAAGCAGACCACTGACAGTGAGTATTTAGATAAAAAACTGGATATTAAATATATAAATATATTAAATTGCACACACACACATATACATACATATATATATATATATATGTATATATATGTATGGCTGAAGGTCATAAAATTTGGGGCAGACATGGAAAGACTGGGAAAAGATGTAATGAGTTACACAATGTGAAATTCCCCCAAAACATCAATTAATATATGTTGAAAAAGAAAGAAAAACAGTAACTGACATTATTTTGTTCTACCTTTCATTACTACTCTTTGGAGATGCATAAAATATTTGAATAGAAAAAAGAAATTGTGGTTGTATGCTATTGGGCAATAGCCTCTCCATTTCCTCACTTTCTTTCATAATCACCTTCAAGTTGAGATACTAAGTACCTGAAAACTTAAAGTTCTCATTTTAGTATAATATATGAGAAATATTTTGGTAAGGCAGAATATGTCAGTACCTAAATTTCAATATTAATATATTTATTTAAGACAGAAATTCTTGTTTAATAATATTAACATGACTATGAAACATTAAATAGATGGATTGGGGGGACATAGATCACTATCAAATAAAATCAGTTAGATAAGGTCATGCACAAATTAGGATTTGAATTAAGGTAAAATATGTTGGATGAAGACTCTTATTTTCCATGACTCTCTTAGTAAATTCATTACAGAAGTAATACTATACAAGTACATCTTAAACATTTGCTAGAGGTAAAGAAATCATTAAAATGTATGTTTTAATCACTACAAATTTTCACACTCTACATTTCACTTTTACACATTCTTTTTAATCTCACACATTTACATACATGATTTTTACATAATAGTAATCACAGGGTATAATTTGCATATTTTAAAACTTAAATTATATCATAAACATTTTTTCACATTGCTACATAATGGGCATAATTATAATTTAATGTCTACATAGTATTCTGTGTAATTGGTAAGCCATAATCTATTTAACCACTCCCCCATTGCCATATATTTAGATTGTTTCTGCTATCATAAATAACACTGCAACAATGAACTGTGATTATTAAATTATATGACTTTTGGAAACCAGTTCACAGGAATGGAATTACTGAGTGAAGGTTATGAGTATTTCAGTGGCTCATGAAATGTAGTGCCAAATTATATTCCGCGGCGGGGGTACTGATACTGTTAGCAGAAATATAGGTCTGCATTAGTTAACACTACATCTTTTTCACATTTATGCACTTTCATCTTTTTTCCCCATGTTTCATAGTCAAATTGTTGAAATAGTCACTGTGAATCTCTTCTCATTCATGCTAATGTTGATGTTGTCTAGACTAGAGGGGGAAATAAAAGCACTTGTGAAGTATTTTTGCCTAGAATATCCACCCTGCTTCTGCCTTCGGGAGCCTGAGGTTTTGTTTTACTTTTTCTTCACATTACTTATAACTATCTCCAATCATACTGTGCGTTTACGTGCCTCTTAACTTTTCTGAATCCTCCAATACACTGAAAATTTTCTGGTGACAGGAGCTTTGGTCTATACAATACTATTTGGCACTTAGATCAGTGAGTGCCTGGCCCATGGTAGGGATTTGATAAACATTGTTGAATGAGGATCTGATTAATCAATTTCTGTTTATTAATGCATCCATCTGACAGATGGTCGCTAGAACTATTTAAAGATGCCTGGTCTTTCCATGCCTTCCCCAATGCTATTGTTTCTGAGTATGGATTTACTTTGTCCAATTGTCCAATGAAAGGTTAAAAGCGATAGGATCTGAGGCATGCATCAAGCGAGCCTCTTTTCCTGCCACAGCTATCACCTGTGTTCCAAATAGCGTCTCTTCTGCTAGACTAGATCTCACTGTCCAGCATCTATTAAACAGACCAGCATTTCCAATGACACTTGAGAGACACGTAATAAGAACCCCGAATAATGTTCATTCTTAGAAGTTGAGATTTATAGTCACTATGCTAGAGTCTACTATAACCTGAATGTGGCAAGTTCAGACAGCCTGACCTCAATCACAGAGCTAGCAGTAGGGAAGTCGTGACCCACACTTGATGTTCATGCTTTTCCCCCACTATTCCAGGTTACCTTGAGGATAAACAGTTACATTAGAATTCTAGGACTGAGTACCACAAACCAGGTTGCACAAACAGTGGAAATCTACTGTCTCATAGGTCTAGAGCGTGTTCCAAACAGTATGTGGACTGAGTATGGTAGCTGCCCTATCCAGTCAGTCCTAACACTGGACAGGAAAAAGTCACATGATAACCTGAGCCCTTGAATTTGAGATTAATTTGGAGAACAAAATGAGATTCTTTCTTAAAACAAATGAAATAAAGTTGGCACCATGGTTGGTTGCTTCTGAGCATGTTTCTCTCACCTACCTTCTGATGATTTATTCTACGGGTTTTCTTAAAAAAGATGTTTATTACCATGATCTCTGGATTCATCTTTACATGAATTCTCCCTCCCTCCCTCCCTCCCTCTCTCCTTCCCTCCCTCCCTCCCTCTTTCCCTCCCTCCCTCCCTCTTTCCCTCTGTACCCGTATCTAAATTTCTCACTTTTATAAAGATACCAATCATACTGAACTAGAAACATTTCCTACTATAGTATGCTATCATTTTAATCTCACTTTCTTAATTTAATCATTTTATATCTAAGCTAACTTATTTCCAAATGAGGTCACATCACATTCTGAAATGAGAATACACACACACACACACACACACACACACACACACACACACACGCATAAATGTTCATATAGGATATTACACTAAATGTTTTTATGTCAACTTGACACAAGTTAAAGTTATCTGAGAGAAGGAAACTTCAATTGAAAAGATACCTCCGTGAGATCTGGCTATAGGGCATTTTCTTAATTAGTGAGTGATTGGGGAGAGCCCAGTCCATTGTCAGTGGTGCCCTCTTTGGGCTGTTGGCCCTTGGTTTCCCCCAAAAGCAGACTGATCAAAGCATGAGAAGCAATCCGGTAAGCAGCACTCATCAGTGACCCACCTGTCACTTTGGTCTCCAGGTTCCTGCTCTATTTGAATTCCTACCTTCCTGTTCTGGCTTCCTTCAATGATGAACGATGACATAGAAGTGTAGGTCTAAATAAACCCTTTTCCTCCCCAGCTTCTGTTTGGCCATGGTATTTCATCACAGCAATAGCAACCTTAACTAAGACAGGTATAGACAGTGTACCAAAATTATGTCATAAAATACAGATTAAACTAAATGGAAGATAATTAGCTCTGTGTTATTTCTGTTAATAGCACATTTTTTCCTGGAAGTTTGTTGAATTTGGAAGATGTAAAACTAATGAAAAATGGGAGTTGAAATATAGTAACATTATTTAAAACATATATATTGTTAAAATGAACAGTATTAACGTTTCAATTGAACATAGCCCAGCTGTCATGTCCATATGTCTTCAGTATTTTATGATTAGGGCCAAGTATTCAGAGTGAATACAAAGACATCTGAAATGGTATGGCTATGATCCCAGCAGCCTTCACCATATGTTATGAATTTCCCACTTGAAAATGAAGACCGTCTCATTTGATTTATAATACACAAGTTGTTCTCTTATAATACAAGGCACTGAATCACAAGTTAGAGTTAGCTAACTGCGATGGTTGATATTGATTGTCCACTTGATAGGATCTTGACTGACCTAGGAGACGAGCCTCCAGGCCTCCATGTGCATCTGTGGGAGAGCATTTAGATTAGGCAAGCCTCTGAGATTGTCTGTGAGAGATTGCCTTGCTAAATGGATTGAGATGACAAGACATACCCTAGAGAGAACCTAGAGTGTCATTTCCTGGGCTTGAATCTGGGTTACACAAAAAGGACGACGCTAGCTCAGCACTGAGCACTCATTGAGTTCATCTTTCTAAGGATGCAATGTGATTGGCTGTTTCAAGGTCGGCCATCTTGACTCCTCTACAATGAGAGACTGTTCATTTGACCTGTGAGCCGAAATAAATCCTTACTTCCCGAAGTTGCTTTTGTCAGAGAATTTTATCACTGCACCAGGAAATGATTTTTAAATTTCCATAGCACTGATATTTCACGTCCCAAAGGTTCAAACTTGCAACAAAATCAATTTTAACACTGGACCAATTGTTTGATATCTATTGGGTAGCTTCCAAACTATTCTATATCATGGAACCTATAAATCTCATTTTTAATTTTACTTTTACTAGTAGTAAGAAAGAAATATCCTATGCAAGCTGGTACTATGTAGAGTACCATGTACTCTATATGTGGAGTACTATATATGATGATTGTCCTACATTTTATATGATTTAATTTAAATCTTAAAGCGCCACCCAAAGTACCACAAATAAGCTAGAATAACACCAGAGAAAAAGCTCATCACAAACCGCAGCTACTTTATTTTATGAGACAAGTAGAGTCTATGTCATCCTAACTGGCTTATGTCTGTTTGGTTGTATGGAATCTGTATTGTGAGTTTTGATGGTTGACTTATCAATGTGGAATCAGTCGAGTAGAGAAAAATTCATAAGGAATTATCTAGCTTAGATTCCCCTGTAGACATGTCTGTGGAGAGATTGCCTTGGGTGAGTTAGTTGAGGTGGGAAGGTCCACTCACTGTGGGGATCACCACTGCTGGGACGGAGGATCATATACTGTAGGACAAGGAGACCACTAGCTAAGCACTGGCATGCATATTTTCATTCTCTCTCTGTCCTTGACTTGAAGCCATGACTAGCTGCTTCAAGCCCCTGCCTCTTTGGCTCCCTGCAATGATGGATTTTTAAGCTGGAATTGTGAGCTAAAACACATTCTGCCTTATGCTGCTTTGGTCAGAATATTTTATCTCAGCACCGGAAATGAAACTGTAGCCTTCTTCATTTTCCATGAGCCATAACCAAAAAAAAAAAAAAAAAAAAAAAAAAAAAAAAAGAATTTTTTATAACAGTGGAAAGCTGTCCCAACACCTACCCAAATTCATGTGCAGGAACCTTAATACCAAATGTGACCGTGTTTAGAAACAGGGAGTCAAGTACAATTAAGAGGGGTCACAAAGGAGAGGCCTGTATCTCCCCGAAATCAGTGTTTGTATTAGAGGAAGAGACTAGTGATTTCTTTGTCTGTTTCCCTAGAGAAGGCAGCTGTCAGACCCGAGAGACAGAACAAGAGGACCTGTTCTCTTTAATGTCACCTGGCAAGAGGAGAGGTTAGACATTATCAGATAAAACAAATTACTGAAGTTGTTAATTTCATGTTAATTCTTCATTGTGTCCGTCTTCTATCAGTCCTTTGAAATGACAGAAGCTGCAAAGCTTCGGCAAAACATTTGCTTGATTGAAAACTGCTGGTCTCTTCCTCCCTGAAGGGCTGAAAAAGTAGTTTTCTCGGATTGAAACCAAACAATTACCTCAGGATGGGCAGAGATGAAAGTTGTCGGAAACTGATGCTGTCGCTTTCCTTCCTGACCGTAGAAATTATAATTGATGCTCCAACACTGTGAAGATCTATGTTGAGTAAAGTGGTGATTGAAACTTCCACGCGCCATTTTTCTGATACGTCCACAGAGCTGTCAATCAAACAACCACTCCTTCCTCATCTCGTAGTACTGAAATTTTCCTGACTGCCAAGGGAAAATTGTATTCCAGTGGCCAACATATGAAGCCAGAGTGGCCAGGGAAGTCCCAAGTTTGCTCAGGTTAGGGAATTTACAAAGTGCCCTCCAGAGTCATGGCAACTTTGATACTTAGATGATCCTCCATATAGGTCATCCCCAGATAGTTTCAGATAACTCCATCCTCAGCTACTCTAGATGCTAGCAGATTTCAGCCTAGTTTGGAGGAATACCTCAGCACCCAGGACAGTAATGAACACACATAACTAGTTAGACGGCACTCCAGTTACCCTGGGGCGGTAGTAGGTGGGGGCTTCCTTTTATGCCGTGTGTCCTGCAGCAAAATTGGCCCCAGTATAAGCACATCTTGCGGTTTGTGTTTAGTTTTGGTCTTTTATCCCTCGTAGAGTTGACGGAACTGGTTGCGTAAAAAACAGGTAACATTAGGAATGGCTTAGCCCTAGGCATACCCAGCAACAGTTCAGGAGAGTAGCTGGGAGCAGGGGCTGCTGGGAGGCAAAGAGCAGTGAATACTCAGGAGCAGAGCAAGAAGGTAAGAGACTCGGAAAGAGCGCCAGACTGGAAGGCCCGCAAGCATTCGAGCCAGAAGGGTTCCAGAAAAGCCACCAAGAGCTACGAGCTTCAGCTGTTAAGGAACGAACGGTCCAGAGCAACCACGGCAATCTGAACCCTGGGTGCAGACCTAACATCAATCGCTTCATTCTGGGTCACTGACACTGAAGGTTTTAATATTAAAGAGCAAGGGTTCAGATACCCAGAACACAGAGCTGCTGTCACAGAGGAAGCCAGAGTTTATCTTTTTCTCATTTTCATCCAAACTCAGAGACACCCCTCAGCCAGTTGGAAGCACGAATCCTTTGAAATCAAACTTCTTATTTACAAAACATTTGAAAATAAACATCTATTTCTTTAGGCATTTTTTCACACTCTCTTATGGCATCCTGTGGTAATTCAGAAAAAAAAAAAAGCTAGAATCAAAGCGGAGGGCCCCCAGGAGATGGTTTTAAAGACAAGAAATAATGAGAATTAACAGCAGAGGGCAGAGAGTGCCACAAGAAAGTGAATAGAAAAAAAAAATGGTCAAATAAGCAATCACAGCTTCTGAGATCCTTTACATCAGGAAAACGAGCTCTCTGCCTCTTTATAATTTCCAAGAGTTTTGTTGTATTAGAGCAGAGAGAGGAATGATTCATGGTCAAAGGCTAAACCGAGCAATATAATTATAAAAGGCTCTGCTGAAAATAGCAAGGCCGAGCTATTCAGGGAAATCTACTTTGTCTGATTCCTCCTCCTCCCCTGGCAATGAATCGTCTGGTGGCTGGCTCACTCCTAATGCAAATACTTCTTGACCATTGGCAAGATCATTATTCCTTGATTTGGACTTAAAAAAAAATAAACGGGCACAGATTTAAATTAACGTTAACATGAGATAGTTTCAATTGCTATCTGTTGGTGTAAAATAAATAGGTTTTTAAAACGACTTTGCATAGGACCCTTTATACGTAGTGCTATGCACTTAATGTATATGAGATTTTATACATGTGTATATCCATATACATGCCTATTTTTCTGTATCTACATATACATACGCATGTATGTGTGTATGCATATATACATATATACATACATTTGTATACATATACATATATATATATATATATACACACACACACACATATATTTATACAAAAAGACAGGTGTTCCTCACTTTATGTAGTAGTATGGACCATAAGTGTGGACATACAAGTTCAAAGCATACTGTTACTCTTAAAAAATCTTAGTTAATGCATAGAAAATTTCCCTTATACTTTTGAATGTATGAGAGAATTTTAAAGTAGTCAAGCCACTGGGCATAGTGGCACATGCCTTTGATCCCAGCATGCAGGAAGCAGGAGTAGGTGGATCTCTAAGTTTGATGCCACCCTGTTCTACATAGTGAGTTCTGGGACAGCCAGAGTTACATAAGGAGACCCAGTCTCAAATAACTAAATAGGAAGGAAAAGAAGAAGAAAGTAAGTAAGAAAGAAAGAATTAAGAGTAGTCAAGCCAACTTATTCAGTATTTTAAAACTGAAGCATTAAGAAAGAATTTTTGTTTGTGTGTTTGTCTTATTTTGTGTTTGCTTTGTAAAAATGCCATTGAGTAGTTCTATTAGGGACTGAATGTTTAGTTCCTTTCCACCAATTCGTATGTCATGCTCCTGTCCCCATTGTGATACCACATGGAGGTGGAACCTTTGGGAGGTCACAAGTAGTGGGACCCTTCCCCTGGGATGGATTAGTATCTCCCCAAGAAGCAAAAGAGAACAGAGCCAAACTTTTCTCCTCTTATGGAAGTACCCTCCTTCCTTTCCTCTTTGTCACTTCCTGCCTCTCTCTTCAGGTTACTGCACTGAGAAAGAAACTGTTGAAGACTTTGGCCACATCAACTAGTAAACTGACTTCATAACCCAGCTCCTATAATGATGATAAATGGATGTGTATATTTTATCTTTTAACCCCCCCTTTCTGGTGTGTGCATGAGGAGGGGTGCATTTGCGTGGTGGGAGGGTGACAGTCTCTCACTGACCCAATGACAGGAAGTCCCAGTCATCGATCTTCCCTGTCTCCATTCCAAGGTGCTGAGGGTACAGGGCTGTAGAGGTAAGGCAAGCCCAGCCTTTTACACAGGGGCTGGGGATTTAAACTCAGGTCTGGATGTATAAGCAGCAAGTGTTCTTGCACTGTCCTGTGCCCCTAGTCCACAGGCTTGGTTTTAAACAACTTAGACTATGCCTTTAAGTACACCAGCCCAAGCTAAGATCAGTTAGAATAGTGTTCACGGAGTTCACCCTTTGTACCATTTAACTTCGCCTATGGGGTATCTTTCCTACAGTTTTCAACTTGTTTCTCTTGTTCCAAAGTTTTGAATTGGCTATCAGTATTTTATCTTTCTTTCAGTGTTGTATAGTATTTCAAAGAGTTTCAGTAGTGAAAGGTTTTTGTTAGAAACACTACTTATAAGTTTTGTTTTTGTTTTTGGCAGTGTCTCATATAACATAGACTGACCTCAAGGTCACTCTGTATCTATCTAAAAATGACTTTCTATTTCTGATCATCCCACTCCAGAGCACTGGGTTGATAGTCTTGTGCCTCTATATCTAGTTTATTTAGTGTTAGAAGAGGATGGCCTTGTCGGGCATCGATGGGAGGAGAGGCCTTTGGTCCTATGAAGGTTCTATGTCCCAGTGTAGAGGAATGTCAGGGCAGGGAGGTGGGCAGGGTTGGGTGGAGGGGAACACCCTCATAGAAGCAGGGGGAGGGGGTTGAGGGTGGAGGTTTCCAGAGGGGAAACCGGGGAAGGGGGATAACATTTGAAATGTAAATAAATAAAATATACAATAAAAAAATGAAGCTGAAATCAGGCCTTTCAAGAATCTATAAGCAAGGACTCTGATAATGGAGCGCCTTTCCCAGCCTCAGGAACAAATTAACCCTTTCCATCCTGTCTTTCTTATTTATAGCAGTAAGCTCACCTCAATTAAGAGTCTGGGGCTGAGGTTTTTAAATCTTTTAGACAGTGCTCTGCCCTTAATATCCCTGTGGCCACTTACATCTCTTGTGTCTCTAAACCTGCCTTAATTTTGACTCTGTTACCTTACTTCTCTTTGCTCAGCTTCATTCTCGTTGGTCAAATCTGCTTTTAATTATGCACTTTTTAAAATGGTCCCACAACTTACCTTTGTAGTCTCTGTGCGTGTGAACAGAATATCAAATATTTAGTGAGCAATTTGAAAGAAGTGACATTATTGGTCACAAGCTCTGATGGATAGGGTTAATTTTCAACTTGATAGAATATATGATCACCTGGAAATTAGATCTTCAGACATGCTGGCAGAGAGCAGTCTTGATTATATTTATTAATGTGGTGGGATTCATCTTAATTGGGGGAGAATGGGACCAATATACATTATATGTGTATATATATATATGTTTATACTTATAATGCATATAATACCTATATAATAAATACACTATAATATGTATAATACACTCCATACATGAGACTTTATAAAATGAATAAAGTTAATTGATCATTCATAATAATTTATTGTGCTCTGTTTTCTAAATGTGGATACAATGTGAGCAGTCAGTGTGTTGCTCCTGCCACCATGCATGTAACATGTCTTCTTTCTTTATTATTGAATAGGAAGAATGATGCATGTAACATGTCTTCTTTCTTTATTATTGAATAGGAAGAATGAATAGTGAAATGCTGACTTCTAAATAACAATCTCCCCAAGTGTTCTGATAGTTTAAGTACTAGAAAGAAAGTAGGAGTCTGACCATTAGTGGATGTACCTGGTGCCTGGTGGCATGGTTATCCTTGTTCAATTATCACAGCTTTTTTTCTATTATTATTATAATTTTTGGAGTATCTTTATTTAACAGACTCCTCAAAAGGTGAGGAATTCACTCAGCAAGATATTCGAATATTTAGAAGCAATAGAAGTTTGTGACAAATTGAATGCAAAACACAACCTCAATTTCTCATTTGTCTTTCCATCCACCCCATTGTTAAGTCCCTTCTTGTAATTGAACTGGTCTTGGTACTTATGGCCAATTAAATGAGATGAGCGAGAGGCACTGTACCAGCACTTAGCAAGCTTCTGCTTTCTCAAGCCATACTGTTGAGGCTCCTCGGTTCCCTGACATCGGTTTCTCAAGTCATCTAAAACCAGCATACAGTCTAACTTTTATGTTCCTGAGAAAGGCTATGCATGCCTTTTATGCCTATCATTTAGTCAGCATAGGCGAATCATTTGATATACAGACCATTCAGTACAATTCTGAAAGAATGAAGGCTGCACTTTGTAAATGAGGAGTTTCTTTAAGGAAACATGATTAAAATGAGGAGTTTTTGTTTCTTTAAAAATATTTAATTAAAATATATTTTATTTTCTTCTCAAGAGAAAAAGACCACCAGATTTTCAACTAAGGACAATTCTATAAATCAGAATGAAGTATCAATGTGTTTGTATCATGCAGTGGTGTGCTCTGTGTCATCTTTCTAAAGAATGACTCAGATTTCGATTCTCATCTGAAGAGTAGAGGGGCTTTGTGTTCACTCATCCATGCTTTCTTGTTTGAAGTCCTTTGTGTAACACATTTCAAGATGGAAGCATGAATTTAAAATTAAGAACATATGAGACAGCTCACAGGATGGGTTGGAGGAGCAGGTATATTATCATTAATCAATTCTATCCTATGCATCCATTACACTAATAAACAACTATGATCTAAATTGAAGGTAACAAAAGAGGAAAAATGTAAATATCCTCTTTGGGTCTTAACTTGAGATGTGGTCACTTGTAATCTGGAATGCAGTACCTCCGTAAGAAGGTTTCTTAAGAATTATAATTCATAGCACTTGAAAAGGATGGAAATCCAAAGCAATTTGTGAGATTTATACTTTCAGTGTACAAATATAATCAATCGCCACATGTTTAGAGTAACCTTTCAAAGCACACAATCAAAGTTTAATAGATGATATCCACAGGAACGTGATGAAGGATTACATTTGCATCTTAGTTCCTTGTTGTTCATAGGAAGAAAATTGGCTATAAATTACATACCTGTTTGATATCTAAAGTAGTTCCCAGAAGTTTATAATTTGTAACTATGCAGCCAGACCAGATTCCTGGCTATTCATGGGATGTTGGGACCATTTGCTTTATCTAGAAGCTATCTACAATGACCAGTTTGGGATATCTTAAGACACTCTCTAGCCAATACGAGAACTCTTAACTCCATGCACATTAGCAAGCATTCTTTATTCTTCAACCCCAATAAACACCAACCCATGAGGAAAAAGAAATTTATTTTTTTAATTTAGTTTTTAAATTTTTATTTGAAAAATACAATACACAGCAGAGAATTCTTTCCTCCCCCACTGTTCTTTCACAAAGAAAACTATGGAAATGTAACCGAGATATTTGGCTAGGATAGATCCTGAGAAAAAGAGAGGCCCAGTTAGAAGTGGAATAGACAAACTCTCTCGAAGAAGGTTCACCTCTCTTTTAACATAAAAGAGCCTTTTAAGTTACCTTAGGCATCATCGGAGAAGACTTGTGCAGAATTTCTGCCATGCAAACAGATACTACTGAAGTTTTCAACTTCAACAATTTACACTGACCTGGGCCCCAAAGAAGCAGAATAAAAATGAGAGTCTCTATCAGAAAGACGTGTGATTGCCTGCTTTTACTAGACTATGTATGTACATATTTATATATTGTTATTAGTGCTGTCTTTTACAGGTCCTAGGGATTGAACCCAGGGCCTGTGCATGCTAGGCAAGTGCTGTACCACTGAACTTCAGCTCCAGCCATTGTTTTAACGTTTTCTTAAAGGTATTTTTATTTTTAGATCATTCTCAGTAGTAGCCTCATGGTTAAGTACTCTCTGCTGGGTTTGGTTAATTTGCATGCATCTTTAATTTTTCCTGGACTTTATCATGACACAACCTTGGGTTCATGATGCTTAAATATAATAGCAGAAGGAATTTAACATTGACCCTGCTTTGTTCTTTAATTTATAGCTCTTTTCTACTGACCAGGTTTAGGAAGGTGCAAAGATCCAACACTGATTTACGTAATGTTAAGGCCTCCAAGGGGAAAATCATTCATGTCCAGGTCCTTCTGAGTGGATATAGAACCAGTAGCCTTGAGCAACTGTACAAGCATGATCAGCCATCCTGCCTTTGCTTGACATAAGCTCATACACCTTTGTTCAGCCCTAAGAAGCAATGCGCCCATTGATAATGCTTTCTAAACAATGTCTTTAAAGATTGTCAAGATATGCAAAGTTTGCTCTATACTTCCAAAAGAATTAAATTGCTATAGAGATCTGTGATTTATAGAAATGAGATTTTTAAAAAAAAATAAAAAAATTGCTTTTAGTAGACATATTTTGACTTCTGCAGGATTGAAATTGGGCAATCAAAGTCCATTTGGAAGTAACAGAGAAGCCTTTGATTTTAATTACTCGCGGATTTCTGTTGAAATTAAGAGAGTAAATTAAATGTTTATTTGCAACTCTCAAGACTAGAAAGATTTTTAAAAAAAATCAATTTCTGCACATTTAAGTCAAAGTATCTTGGGTTAGCTTTAAAGACTGCAGTGTGACTCATGACTTCAACCTCCTTCTTCTGAAGAGAGTGTTTTCATCTTTAACTTTCATGGTCACTGTACAGCCTGTCCCTCAGCCTCCTTCCTGAGTAGTAGCTGAGATGTAGAGCTGAGAATCTTCATTTGGACTTCTCTTTTACCAAGAGCCTCATATCCAGGTGCTAGAACTTCATATCCAGATGCTAGAACTTTTTAAATGGAATTATAAATATAATCCTAAATAGCTCTGTTTTTGAAAGATTCCTTTTGGGTTCCTCCATGTAAGTGAGCATTTAAAATACTGCAGACCTTCTGCATGCGTCCCCATTTTGGCATTCCTTCATTTTTTTTTTTAACATAGGTAGTTTCTCAGGACCCTAATGGCCTCTTAATGGCCTCAGTGTCATGAATGTTGAGGCAACTGTGGCATATTTGAGAAAAATGAGAGTTTCAGGGTAAATTTGAATTTAGATTTAACTCTTCCCTTCACTAGCCGTATGGACTGGGCATGTTATCAGTCCTGGCTTTATTTTTATCATATGTAAATAGTCATTTTTCAATATTGATACAGGATTGCCATGATTATTAAATGATACATATAAATATGTTTTAATTAAAATATTAGACAATACATTAATACAAAAAATACATTAATCATATTTCTAGTATCTTCATGATAATATTTTAAATTTAAATTTTATTTCATTTAAATTATTTGAGTTCTGGACCAGTAAAAATATTTAATAGTGGACCATAGTCATTCTTGAGACACTGTTAATGATGGAAGGTTATTCAATAACAAGGTATCATGGCTGGATGTACCTTAATGTATTTAAATATTGCCTGCATTAAAAATGTGCAGCTCAACCATTAAACCACAACTGTCAAAGAAAAAGTCCAAATAAATAATTTTAATTATGATACATTACTCGGTGACAGTAAAAATTGGCATTTTCCCCTTTAAAAGCAGAAGCACCAGTCTTAGAATATGTAGTATGAATGGTGTTTTAAGTGAAATATAGCATAATGTAGTGAGCAAACAATTTAGTATAGGACACACTTTCTAAAAGTAAAGTGATTTCACACACTGAAATCTGTTAAAATGGAAATAATGTCATGCTGCATAATAAAAAGCCCCCAGGACTTTCAAAATCCACTTCAAATTAAATATGCTGTACTGCTGAACAGATATATGAAAAAAAATTAAAAAGGCTTAACTAGCCCAAAATAGAGGATTTCTTTTATACAAATAAAACCCATGTTGGGGTTTCTTTCCACATAGTGACGGAGATTCTTTTGAGAAACTAAAGCAACCGTTTTATTTAAGAATTGACTTGTTCATTTTGTCGTCGTGTTTTTACTGAACACCCACACTTGGTGCTGGGCTTTGTCGTGGGTGGTGGGGATACAGAAGAGAAAGCCACGGTCCTGCTCCAGAGGAGTTCACAGTCTAGTGGGAGGGGGGCAGAGAGGGCATTATCAAGTTTTAAAATTATAAAAAGTCCCAGACAACTTTATAAATTTCCCGTGTAATCAAATAAACTTTGTTATGAATGTATGGTAAAAAGGGATGACGTCCAGTGCAGGGAAAAACCGTCCACTTCAATATCATGTGACTTCCGCAAAGGCAGTGATGTGGTTCTGTAAAAGAAAAGGGGATTCCAAAGTCAGAGTCCTGGGCAAACGGATTTAATAAAGAATTTCGCATTTCTGACAAATAACTATTAACTTAATATAGAACCACAGCCCATGTGTTTGTTGCTAAAACACAGTGTTGTTAAACTTACTTCTCTGTTACGTAAGGTTAGCTAATTATATCTTTTATTCAGTATTCTTAATTATCAGAATAGATTAAAATGTTATACCTGCTTGATTCAAAGTTAACACTAAAATTTCAGTAGATAAAAATGGCCATGACAGACACATTAATATTCTGTTTGCTGTTCACGGAATTTCAATGTGCATGCTGTAGTTTCAGACTAATTGCTCCCTGTGAAACAGATGGTGTGGAGTGAGGTGGGCAAGCGCTCAGACTGAAATAGCATTTGTTCGTTGACAGAGATCTACTTCAATACTTCAGTTTTGAGGTATGAATTCAGACTCCACGCTACAAGCTGGGTTTTGTTGTTGTTTTTATTGGCTCCAACCTCAGAATTCTTTACGGCCTCCTCCCTTTTGCTTCTTCTTCTTTTAAGAAGCCACAAATATATAGAGAAGTAAACCTTCAGAATGGCTAATATCAAAATAGATTCAGACCTGTAATACACTGTGTCTTAGACACTGAGATCGCTTAGTAAAACGTTGACCCTGAATGATTAACCCTGATGCACACGGGATTGTGGTAAGAGAGAGCGTGGAGATCAACATCACTCTATCACAGCGACATCACAAATAGGCTCTCCCGTCACACTGCCCACTCAGAGGATCTCTGTTGAGTTACATAGACAGAGATTCAGGCATGACTATAGGACAGAGAGTAAGCCCAAGTTGTTGAGGAATAGAACTTGCTGACCATCCATTAGCAAGTCTTCTCTCCAGTCCACAGCACAGCAGCAGGCAAAATACTGAGGCTTGTCCTTGAGTGCAGGTATCCCCTGGTACAACAGTCACTTTGTCTCTTAAAAGTCATTTCAGAGGGTGAAATTTAGAAAATTTAAGACCAATTCTGATATTCCACATGTTTGAGTGGCCAGGAGACCGAGCTCAGACGCTCCACAAGAGAGCAACGGGCCATAACCACTGAGCCATCTCTCCAGTCCACTTTAAGTCCAGATTTAATGCTCCAAGATCTATGTGGGGAAAATCTCCATTTTACTGTGTATTTCTCTCTCTGTATGGATTACGCCCTATCAACAGAACCATGCAGCATAATCAGAATGCCATGAAAGCCAAGCCTCACTTTTATGACACCAGAATTTGGTGATGGCTTGCTATTTGACAACATCTGCCACATAGCAAATTCCTTAAAAAAAAAAAACTCAAAAATGCAAAAGTAATTCAGAAAATAAATTTTGAAACTATTAGGGGCTATTTCATGAAAGAAGACTGCATTTCCGATGAGGAGGGGAACTGAACTAAGAAAACAGCAGCAGACGAGCTGACGCGGGAGATGCAGCCCTCCTGTAGTTGTGCCGGGAACCTGCACAGAAGGACGCGGGTCTCTGTATTTACTCGGTTTGCAGCGCAGCTCCAACACCAGTGCGCTAATGCGCACATACGTTTATTGCCTTAACTGGAGGTGTTCACAGTGGCTAATCCCCAGTATCCAGCCGAAGAGCCGGGCAAGGCAGTCTTTAAAGGACCTCCCCTGTGAATTTTCTTCTTGATCATCTTCCATATATTGGTTTTGGAACACCTAAGAAACGTGTTTTTACATGTGATTTCAATTTAACTTCTTGGCTTCGGTGAGCTTATCTGTTGCTTCAAAGTTCTAAGTTGTTACATTGTTAGGTTACACTCCATGATTAAATAAGGTTTGAAAAGCAGCCTAAAGGGATAGCATGCTCCATGACCCTCAATAAGTTATCCTGTGAGGATTTCTTCAAAACAATTTGTAAGTGAGTGAGGTCATTTACTAGAAAGAAGTGGGTAAAATTCCTTTCTTACAAGATGGCAAAAAGACCCTGTAAATTAATGAGAAATTGTAGACTCAGCATAAGTTTTTAACATAAAATGGGATGTCTTTGTTCTGGTTTATTGACTAGGGATTTGTCCTCTCAGTGAGGAAGTTGAATGGCACAGTAGACTCAGCAGGCAGAGGGGTTGAATATCAGGTGTTTAAATGTGGGCTCCAGTCAAAATGGAAGATTGCCAAGCAATTAGACCATCAAAACCCCTAGCTTTCTCACCAGCAAAATACAGATCTGCTTATGAATGGATTTTTATTAATGTTAAATGATACATGCATAATATTTCTTGTCCCCATTCCAACAATCTATTGGAGTTTATCTACTATTTTTTGTGGTTGATAAAATTCAAATGAACAAGCTAAATAAAATTAAACATTTTAGAGAATCAAAAAGGAAAAGGAAAGAAAGACAAAAAGAATTAAAAATAGTGTGTAGTTTATAAAATTCACCATTTGTTCTTTCATCATAATGTCTACAGTTCAGGAAGCACACAACTATAAGAGCCAAATCAATTTCAAAAACCCAGGGTTTCTTACAAAAAGAATACAGATTCATTTAATGACCCAAGACAATTTATGCTTTGTGTTCTACTCCATAAGCAACAGTTTTTGATTATGGTCTCCCTCCTGTGTTGGGTGCTTGTGCCACAGGATACATAGATTTCTAAAATACAAAATATATCATATTCTGAAACACGTCTGGCACTAAGGGTTTCAAATAAAGAGTCATAGAGCCACTGTTAAATCCACCAGCGAGTCCATTATTACAAGAATGCTGCCTCCATTTTGCCAGGGGAAGTTAGATTGGATGACATAATCATAAACATTGTCATACTTCATTCTCCTATCTGCATCTGTACTTTATTCATTGTCTGCTTTGAGGCATGGAATATGGACAGGAGAGAGAACAGAAAATGCCTGTTGTGATGGCCCATGCCTATAATTCCAACCAAAAGATAGGATACAGAGTTCAAGAGTGGATGTTGCTACTTAATGAGTTCAAGATCAGCTGGGGTTACAGACTCTTCCAGAAGAAATAAAACATCCAAACAAGATAAGCAAGAAAAGTAGTACCCTAAAAGGAGAATGTGCTCTGTGATCCCCACAAATATGTCATGTGAAGTCTTCCTCCTAATTTGTGAAGGAAGTAAGATCATTTGGTAAAAGAGAACTTTTTTTTAACGATAAAGACACTATTAGAGAGATTCAGACTTGGGGCTGTGGAATTGGCTGTAAAATTTAAAGTAGACAATTGTTTTGTTTACAGAAAGTGGGAAGGCAGGAAAATAAAACTCAGAAACGAGCTTCATTGGAAGAGGACTTTTTCTTTCTTCGGACAGTTTCTCTTCCTACAGCGACTTTGTTGTAGGGAAGTGTTTTGATTTCCATTCCTTTTCGCTGCAATTAAAAGGGGCTAAAAGCTACTTTCTGAGAGACAGGGTCTCTGGAAGGCTTCCTTTGACAAGTTAATTAAATGAAGGACAGGTCTAGGTTAGATACAGAGATTAGGAGCCTAAGTAGTCATGGAAGATGTAGCTCCCAGCTCAGATCTTTAGTGACACTGGTGATCGTCCTGGGTTTCACGTTAGAGTTTGACTAAACACAGGCACATATCCAGAGGCTTGGATCTAATCGGTCAGAGGCCTCACTCAGGCACCAGAATGCTGAAAGGCTCTCTGGTTGATCCTAGTGTGCAGCCCTTACTGAGAACTGCAGCATCAGAGGATCTGCTGACACATTTGCATTGACTCCAAGTTATGGCTTAATATCCAAATATTTCCGGAAGCTTGATGTCTATCATCTTGATCTCCCGACTTAAGCCAGGGCCCACTGCAGCAGAAATCCCAGGGCTTGCAGCCCAGAAATTTACCAGGTTTGAAAGTGCTATAAAAATGGCCCTTGGTGGATGTGGTGAATGTAGGTATGCAAATGGTTTGCCCTTCACAATTGTATCCTTCCGGTGATGACTCAGCGCTTTCTTATCTGTCACACCTTTAGTCCACAGTCTTGGCTTTATTCCCAGAAACCTATCACTTTAGGAATGTAAGCTTCTAGTTTCCCTTGCCTGTCTGACTGCAAAGTTTGACCAAGTAGATATTTCTTGACTGCTAATTCCTATATCCACTCTTGTTTGGGCTTCTATTTTTTTCCACTCATCTGGTCCCCATTTTTGATGCTTAACATCCCCTAGCCTCTTAGCACAGTGCACTTACTTTACCTGTTGGCAAGTGATCCTGTCTTTTCTTAGGAGATACTGCAAAGTACAAGTTGGTGTCCCCTGCATGTCCTCACCCACCACAGCTCTCGGCACTGCCCTCTGTGTCTGCTTTCCAAACAATCTCCCTCATCACTCTACTGTTATCTCACATGATTGGGAAATCTACTACAGGCCTTTGACTTGGTATTTTATTCAAGTTTCATTTATTAAAACCCTAATAGAAATCATGTTAATATTGTTAGTAACTAAAACTTACCATAAGTTAATTCTCATGTTTAATTTAAGCTAACTAACTGTAATCTTGTTTGTTTGATTCCCTTTTAACCTTTAAAACTGCTCTGGATTCACCACATAAGCAAAGAGCATTCCCCAACAAAGAAGAGGTAGAGGACATAGATAAAGAAGCAGATGCACAATAAACTCTTTATAACCAGTTGCTGATTAACACCAATAAACTTGCCTGTTTCCATAAATATACACTAGTCAGTAAAAACCCAGATGGCCCACTTTCCTTTTCCAGGTGTGTGTGTGTCTGTAATTTATGAATGAATACAAAATGTTTATTCATAAAAATCCTGTACATTAATATTTATGTCAGCTGCATTCATAATTTTTTTCAATGACATTCAACCCGAATACCCTCTAGCCTTCCGACGGGAAAAGAAGCTAAGGTATAGTTACCCAACAGAATGCCACTCATCAATAAAAAAAGGAAAGGAGGGAAACAAATTGACACCCAAAAAAGAGCCAGACTTCAAAGCTTACATAAAATGTCAGCCCATTTATGACATCCTGGAAAAGGTAGAAAGGAGCACAGGCAGCAGATCAGTGGTTACCAGGGCTGGATGTTGGAAGTGGCCCATTACAAAACCATTCTGGGGAGATTGAAAATTCTATAGCTTACTACTGTTGATTGTTACATGGAAGCCTACTTTTTTTCAGAACCCATAAGATTGCAAATATTAGGGACTAGGGAGATACCTTCATCTGTAAAGTGATTGCTCTACAAAATTGACGACCCAAGGTCCATCTCCAGGACCCACTTTAGAACCATCAGGTATGGTGGTGCACATTTGTAAGCCTAGTGCTGGACAATCAGAGACGGGCAGAGAGCCTGGGACTCACAGGCTAGCCAGCCTAACTCACTGTCAGTTCAGAGATCCTGTCTCAAAACAGATAGATTACATCTAAGGAAGAAACCCAAAGTTCGCTTCTGGTTTCAACATAAACATGTAGATATGCACCTGCAAACACACACACACACACACACACACACACACACACACACACGCATAAATATAAAGATGGTTTTACAGGATATAAATTAGTTTTTATGCCTGAATTTAATTTAAAAAACAGGACTAACAGCCATGAGCTGTCCAAAGGCAAGGTACTAATGTTTAGAATTTGGGTTTTTCGATATGGAATAATTGTTTCAACGTCCGATTGTTTTGATTCCACAAGAAAAATATAAAATAAATGTACTAGAAAGTATTCTAATAACACATTTAAAATGAACTACCTTATTAGTTTGTGTCTATTGAGCTGATGAAGAGTCTGAAGAATAATATTTTCTACTGTCAGAGAGGACATAGATACACGAATTAAACCTAAATTATTCATTCCCCATTTACTGTTTCCATTCCTATGAACTTAAATCAATACTTAACCACACAAGGACACATATCTCTGATGCTTGCTTTAGTGTTGTTAGTAACTGGGAGAAATTGGAAGAAGAGGCTCTTCTTATAATTTCTACAGATGATAATTTCTCCACATCCTTTTATATTATTATACAAGAGAATGGTCTTAAACTTGATCTCTGGATTGAAAATGTAGAATATATTATCCCGAAAATGAAAAATAGCATTTTTATTATGGTCAGTTTTGTGACCCTGGTCATGTTACTTCATTATACGATGGCAGTAGGATGTACTCCAATGTTTTGTTATAGAGACTAAAATACCATTTTATGTGTGACGTTCCCTGCCTAGCTTGAGACATCTGTTAATCTTTTATAGAACCTTAGCTTTTGCTGCTAAGTTTGATGATATGGTTGTTTTATTTATTGATTTATAACCGTATCTATGGTAACAGATGTGAGCAAACCTAGTCATTTGTTATAAACCTACCTCTATAAAAACCCTTGTATACAATCCCAAAGTGTTTGTTTTTATTTTGTGAGACAGGCTTTCATTATGGAGCCTAGGCTAGCCTCACAGTCTCTATGTAGGCATCCTTGTAACATTAGTGCTTTGAAGGATGAGGTAAGAAACAAGATATCCAAGTTGCTGACTTTTGCTTTTTGACCCCTTCTTTACCTAAAACAATAAATTTGAAAGTGAGGAGGGGTGTGTTAGTTTTAAGACAGTGGGCTTGGTTTACTGTCTATTCCCCTAATTATAGTGACGTTTTTCTCTACTGTAGAGTATTTCTGTAGAGTACTTTCTCCACAGAGATGCTCCACACCAAGGGGAGAGGTTGACAGCTCTGAACATCTGCCTCTGTTTGAATGTGTGCTGCTGGGGAGAGATTACTCACCCAGCACTCCACCACTGCACTCTCCCTCAACTAACGGCCGAGTGAGTCATATCCGCTCAAGCTATATTCGTCACCCACGATGCCATTCAAAAGTAATTCTCAGAAAGAAGCTTTTACAAAAGGCCCCTGGGAAACTGAAAAAAAAAAGTCTGCTTGTCATTCTTTATCTTGTATAATACAATTCATAGATAGTGTGGAAAAGTCAATCCTGAATACACAGGCCTAAACAGCAAAAACAATCATAAGAAATCGTGACAAAGGGTGCTGGTGTGTCTACCGCAGTGTTAGTGCAAAAGATCCTAATGGATGCTGCAAGTATTTTTTGTTTGTTTAAGGTTTTTTCCATAAAATATATTTTGATTATGTTTTCCCTTCCCTCAACTCCTTCCAGATCCTCCCTCCTTCTCCACCTACCTAATTTTATCCATCTGTCTATCAATCAATCAATCTATTATCAATCATCCATCATTAATAAAAAAGACAAAAAATTAAAAATGCATAAAATTTTTAAAAAATGAAAATCAAAACAAATAAAAACAGCCCAGAAGTACATACCTGTCACATTTTATTTGTTTCCAGAAGTACATACCTGTCACATTTTATTTGTTTCCATTTTAAATTTGGTTTTAAAGCAAAATAAACTACATGAGAATAGTATGTAAATTTCTATTTCTTTTCATGAATTTCCATATATGCTCAAAACTATGTGCCTAAAGTATGTATTGATTTATGCTCATTAATGACTGCAATGCCTAATCAGTACTAAAGTTGACTTATGTAGTCCTATAGAATATTACATACCATTCAGCAGTTCCATGAAACAAAGGTTTGCTTTCTAGAGAAGCAACTGAATCTTAATAGATGGATGGTTATAATATCCTGTAACTTCAATGGAATTTTTACCAGGGAGCATGGCAGTGTGTAATCATGCTTCCCTTGGCAATAAAAAAAAAAGACACCACACACCCAAGAAATCCTGAGTTTGAAGTTGAAAATTAGCTCTTTTCATATACACACATATGCACACATACTCTCTCTCTCTCTCTCTCTCACTCTCTCTCTCTCTCTCTCACACACACACACACACACACACATACACACACACTCCCCATTCTGAATACATTTCAGCTCCTATTTCTGTTTGATTTCTGTCATACTATAGTCTTCTACCAAGACAATGGAAAGGCCACTGCAAAGGCTTCCCTGGTCATTGGACATTGCTTTTCACTCTACTGATGGTTTATTCACTCAGGGAGTTCGCTTACATTACCTGTCTCATCGACTGGCACAGGTTACACATTGGTGATTAGCCATTTATCCTATTAGGAAGTCTACCTGAAAACTATTCCTTCTAGTATACTCCTTTTCTTGTTGACAAGAGCAAATTATTTTCCTTTGATTGATTAATGTCTTATCATCTGAAGTGGAATTTATATTTGCAGCTGGCTGTATCTACTTTATCATTCTTTGGATCCCCAGTATGCAGACAACCATTATAGGACCACACATTTTCAATCTAATACCACCTGCTTTATTTTAGACAGTACACACCAATAAACACAAACACACACAGTATGTGTGTAGTATGTATGCATGTCTCTAGAAAACCATGTCTGATAGAGCAGAGTCCTAATTTTTCTGCATGGAAATGTGTGTAACTACACAAGGTATATACTCTGACAGCCTCCAAACCCCTGTGGTTCCCAATGTCTAGTTTTCATACTATACATTAGTGGCTAGGTTCTGTGATCCACTTCCCATGCTTTCCTGTCCTGTTGTGTGGGCTGAAGCAGGCTCCTACCAGGATAAGGCATAGGCCAACAAGGTGGGCAGAAATTCTCAAGGCCCAGTAAATTTCTGACCAATGAAGTCTCTGTCAGTTTGATTGGCAGGCCAGTTGCCAAATCCAAATTAAATGAAGCAGAAAAGATATTCTGCCTTAAGAAGTAGTCAGTGGTTGAGACTGACACTGTCTCCTACCACAACATCTGTAACTGTTACTTTCCATGTTGTTACAATTGTTACAACCTGTAATTGTATACTTTTTTCATTGTTGTTAATTTTCAATGAATCTCTGAGAGGTTCTAGTGAATATTTCAATTTGACCTTGTATCTGCTTAATTCTCCCATATTAAATGTTCAAATATTACTTGAAAAAGAAGGTTTTTTTTTACAGGATATCCTAAGATATATAAAAAAAAAACTAGATAATACTCTCACTGCTCTGATGGCCGCCCTGTCCTAGAAGATAGGCTTTGGTGAGCATCTTCTCTACCTGGTACCTTTTCTCATGTCAGGTTTTTGGATTGCTCTTTTACTCTTTAATCTACTTTTTAAAAAAGCAAAATAGTTTTTATTTTAATTGTGTATATGTGCATATCCATGTGTGAGTTTGTGCACTTGAGCACAGGTACCTGCCAACGTCAGAAGTATAAGATCCCCTAGAGCTGGGTTAAACTGACATAAGGATCCTAACACCAGTGCTGGGACTAGAACTTGGGCCCCTTCATCTGTCAGGAATCAATAATCAAAGTTTGGATGGAGAAGAATTTCTCTCACTTTAGATTTTTTAATGCTGCATCTAGTCAAAATTCCTAACATTTTGCTGCAATTTTTACTCTGATAATCTGCTGTTATGAAGTCAAGACCTTCCTTATTCTTTCTAACATAGGCAATAAAAGAGTAGAACTATAATTGGTTGCATCATTATTTCCTAGAAGAAAACACAGATCCTTGGTTCTTGGATTCCTAAGGGAAATTAATAGTGTCTTTTACATTTCTGGCAATATCCTGAAGCCAGTAACACTGCCAATTCTTTTAGAAATGAACCTCGAAGGAGGAAGCAAAGAGAATGAATTTAGGGAACAGGGTGATGTGATATCTGAAGGGGGCTGACACTCTAGGAGTGAGATGATAGGAATTCTAAGATAAAAAGGAAAGACACCTGCATGTACAGGAGCCAGAGCCACTGTACTGAGAGGACGTCAGATGACACCAGGTGGACCTGAACACACAGGAGCTACAAACAAGACTACCACACTTAATCTGGCAGAGAAAAATAAAAAGAGGTCCACATGTCACATGGTATGGATTGTGGATTCTGTCATGGGGACATTCACCACTGATTTAATAATCATCCGTAGCTAGGATCTTAGACTCTTTATGACTTAATGTGATAAACAGGTGAATAAAATTATTAGCCTCTTCAATATTTAGTGGTCATTGGACTCTGATGAGATGCTTTCCACAGATGAACCATTAATTTCCTAAAAAAGAACAAACATTCAGATATTTTTACTCAGATTTGAAAGAACCCATGTCTTTTCCTCATAAATTAAGGTATTTCTCATGTGACGTACTCCCTACAGTTAAGGGAAAAATTATTAGCACAGAAATGAAATTTACCTGTGTATAATCATTATACTCTAGGTCTTAGTTTAGCAAATGTGTGGTTTGAACATAAGAGGTTTTCCAGTTTGCATAACTTGAAGAAGAAACCCACCAAACATTGGGGGAAAAAACAAACCAATGACAGCACGGTATGATACTAAAGCTCTTAGTCCTGCCTGCCCATCAAAAGTTGACACAACGCTTCTCTTCAGTCATCAGAAGACCGCTGTGAAGGGACAAATGACAGTCTTTAACTACTGGTCATCACAATCAAAGGAATAGGGGAATTTTGCATGTTCCCTTCGTTTGTTTATGTAATGTGAACCATAATAAAAGGCAATATATTTATTCTATGCAACCCTCTCCCTCTCTCTCTCTTTCTCTCCCTCCCCCTTCTCTCTCTATCTCTCTGCCCCCCACCCTCTCTCTGTCACACACTCAAACACAAACACATGAGTAGAAAGCTCTTGAAGTTTCCTTCACGTGACTGCTCTCTAGTTCTGGCTGAGAAGCACAGGAACATGGCCCTCCTTGGCAGTGAAGAGTGTAAGGGAAGGATGAAATCTGCTCCTAGTTTATTCCTAGCATTCATGCCATGGTCCTTCCATGATGAGGTCAGGGACACAGGCCATACCCAGTGCAGAAAACATTCTGATTGAGAATAGAAATAAAAAGGTCAGAGAGAATGGCATCTCCATTGCCGAATATCCTAGCAAGCAAAGGAGCATGGAACTGGCTTTGTCTTTCAGCCTTATTTCCCAAATTAAGGAGACACAAATCACTTGGACTTGATATGGAAAACTAAATTAATAGAAGGTCATAAGCACTTTTCTCTGTCAATTTATGGATTATAGTGGAAAATTCTAGCTCACATAGCCTAATATAGTGAAACTTATTTTAAATAAGAGGAAGTAGCATAAACATGAGTAGTAGGAATTTTGAATGCAGAGAATGCAGTAATAGCTTATAAGAAAACAGAAGTTGCAAGAACCACTTTGTAAAGTACTTGACAGTTTGTTGACTATGACACCCACTGATGCCTGGACCTACTCTTTAAAACAATGTGGACAAACTCAGCCCAGCCTGACCTGCAGCCTCCCCTGCCTCAAGAAAGTACAGCTGCTGGTAACATGCTGCCTGATCTTTGTGCAATGAGACTCAGTGCGTGGCGCTTGTCTGCTAGCTGCATGGTGACAATTTACGAAGCACTTTCTCACTGAGGGAGGAATGGAGTAGACTTTGCAAAAAAAAATTCATGCATTTGCTTTTCATGTCACCTGTGCATGAGACCACAGAACACTGTTCCTTAGACAATCTGGCAAAGTGCTGGGTGAGTCCCATGCCTGGTTACCAAGCTTCCAGCATGGGTGATATCTGTGGGTACTTTAAATGAGAGATATACTTTATAAGATGATCTTTCCAGTAGTAAACTCTTGCTAAATTAAGTCATTTAACTGAAACCATAAATTGTGAGAT
>NC_046156.1:42384128-42461505 GCF_011064425.1 Rattus rattus
TGTACGTGTGTATGTTTGTGTGTGTGTGCATGTGTGTATGTATGTGTGCATTGTGTGCATGTGTGTGTATGTGTGTGCACATGTGCGTGTGTGTGTATGTGTGTGTGCATGTGCGTGTGTGTATGTGTATATGTGTGTACGTGTGTATGTTTGTGTGTGTGTGCGTGTGTGTGTATGTATGTGTGCATGTGTGTATGTGTGTGTATATGTGTGTATGTGTGTGTGCATGTGCATGGGTGTATATGTATGTGTATGTGTGTGTATTTGTGTGTGTGTGTGTGTGTGTGTGTATGTTTACATGACAGGAACAACCTAAGCACATGCCACCTCCTTTCAGATCATCCACATAGGCATTAAATTAGTTTCCATTGAGAACCATAGATATAGCAGAAGTAAAGAAGTAAAAAGAACAGTTTCTCTACTCTACATACCCTGTTGTTTGATAAGGGAGGGATGCTATGATCCAGGCATCCTTGGAGCATCATGGCATTCCTGAGGCAGGAATCCAGGAAAAGTTCCAAAAGCCAACCTTTCACAGCCTTCATTGTGCTCAATCTCTAATATATTAAAAACAATTCACTACGGAAGGATGGAAGGTAAAAGTGGAGACAAAATCAGCTCACATCCCAAGTATTTACGGTTCTTAAGATACCATCAAAGTCAACGAAAACAAGGATGGCTTTGGAGAAACTAAGCGGAGAATCACTAAGACCTGGAAATACTCTTAGTAGGGCTGCAGTTTGGAAATGCCCAAGATCCCTTACCCTTGGTGCTGCTTAATCCCCTTGCACACATGGCTCCCTCTAGCCTTCTGTCCTCTGAGCTGGCAGGGCCACTGACTCCTGGGGCTATCTTTTCCTGAAAAGCATTAGGCAAGTGCCAGATGGCAACATGTGATGGAACAGCAGTAGATGTAATGGGGACACGGGATTCCAGGAATTTACTGGAGCAGAATTCAATTACAGTCCTGGCCATGCAGACATCAAGTAGATTAAGTATTTGAGGCAAAGTCCTTATTCTAAAATATAACATAATATTCCCAAGGGAGAACTAAAGTGAAAATAAATAAATAAATAAATAAAACTCCGTATCCTCATCTCTCTCTTAATGTATGCCTATACTCAATGAATTCTGTTGTAAAGTACAATGGGATCTAGAAAGGACCAATCATAGATTCGAGCAAGTGAAATACTTGTCATACTTAGGTGATAAGGAAGAAGTCAGTACAGAAAGTGTTTAAGAGTTCAAAGCAAAGGGTTTTTTCAAAGCATTCTAGTTACCTAAGAGGTCCATTTCCATCCTGGGAAGTGTAGTCAGTGTTGCACAGTGGGGGTGAGGGGCAAGGTGCAACTCAAGCAAAGCAGTTCAGAGAATCTTGCTTGGACACTGGTACCTAAGCAGAAGATTAGTGTTCTCACTGACTTTCTGATGGTTGTACAATTTATATAATTTATCTCCACTGTAGTTTTTAACGTCCAAGTTGAGGATGCCAACAAATACTTAGACTATATAAAGTATAAGTTCAATTTACCAACCTATTAATATCAACACAGCACCTGGCATAAATGCCTACGCCCTAACCACATACTAAATACTGTAAATAAATAAATTATATTTTCACTTCCTTTGATATAACTTCCTGGTCTCTTTCAAATAAATCTCTCAGACATTTAGTAAACATATCCAAAACACTGGCTTATGTGAAGATCTTACTTTCAGATTTCTGATCTGAGGATGGCACAGGTAAGAGATAAATATCAAAGTCAAGTGAACAACCCTTTTGAAGCTATATATTAAATGTAAAAACTCTGAGCCTCACTTCTAAGCAGAGGGCAGAAAGATTATAAAGAGAAAAAGATGTGAAAGAGTATTGGTTTTTTAAAAATGTGAAAATATACCATAATGCAAAGATTTATACGATGTCTCTCTTGAGATGGAAGCATGATAGAGACCCACGATGTGTGTTTTGAGAGTGTGTAGCATGTAGCCATATGTCAACACTGTTTTTTACACACACACACTCCCCTTCCTCCAACCCCATCACTATGCTTCCTAGATCAGCAACTTCTCCAGAGCTCTTGAAACCCATTAAAATAAGGCTCAGCTAGCTACAACCTAGGAGCCAAAGAAGGCAGGAAATGACCACTGAATCTCCACAGCCAGTACGAGTTCTTATGGTCCTCAAAGACACATCCTGACTGGGCTGCTGGGAGTTCAAAGGCTGGTTCTGGGGTTATTTTAAAAGGTCAGCATTTTTTAAAAAAAGAAAATATATAAGCAAGGTCATGAAGGCCATTCAGAAAAGGCCTCACTGGCTTCTTCATTAGCAGAGTGCTGTTAACTGCATGATCAGATGGTAATTCTATGAAAATCGGCCTGTTAGTTCTGGTAGGGGGAGGGGGAAACAAGTTGTGAAAAAGTAAGAGGCAGGAAAACTTAATGCTTTTTCTTAGACTGGCCCTGACTGAATAAAGTGCGAGGAAACAAGTCTTTGGTAGTGTTGCCTGTGGGAGATTTTAGAACCAGGTAGCTATGGAAGAAACCCCCTTATTTCTTTGCTGCCCCAACAGGTTAAATCTTGCCCAAATCCTGTAAGCCACAGAAGCTCTGGACACTGAGACCAACACTGGTTTCCTGTGCCTGCACCCTCCTGCTTTAATTTGTAACTCCATATCCCACTTTACATGAGGAAACTAGTTCAGATATCTGGGTCTTAAAATAGTAAATGTTCGTTCTAACTCATTCCCTTATTGAGACTGAAAATGTTGGTTTGCTCTTAAAACCCACTTTTAGGGTTCACTATTATTCATCTGAGCTGGCTTTAGAAACCATAAAGCTTCATGCTATATTTTAATACTATTTCATTGTCACTATTTTGAGGCAATGTTTTCTGTTTTGTCTGCACAGAAAAATGTCAAAGAATGCCAGAGAGCATCATTAGCGTTTGTATATGGTAGGGAGGAGAGAACATCTTCATCACAGTGTGCTGGCAACCTTTAGGTGGTCGGTCCTGAACAAAACTATTTTGACGTATTAGCATTTTTTGAGTTTGAATTCCACTTCAATATATGTTTTGCTATGTGAAAGTTCACAATTCGTGCATGTACTCATGTGTGTGTGAATACGCGTGTGCATGGATCTGCTTTTCTCTTGTGTTTACGTGCGGCTGGCTGTGTGTGTAAGTGCAGAGGCACGTGAGTCACGGCACTTGTGCTGAGGTCAAAAGGCAGCCTTGAGTCTGGGACAGTGGCTCGAGGGCTTGAGAACATCCTGTTCTTGCCTCCCATCTCCCTATCTGATCACTGGAATTGTAGATGTAGCTACTATAATCATCTTTCGTGTGGGATCTGTGAATATCACAAAGGCTCTCAATTGTGACCCTCAGGCTTGCTCCACAAGTCCTTTATGGGCTGAGCAGCACCCCCAGCTTCCCTACCTTGCTTCTTGAGGTAGAATCTCTCGCTGAGCCAGGAGGGAGAGCGTTCACCCAAAGGCAGCACACTCCTGGCTCCTCTCTCCACTCCAGCACTGGGATCACAGCAAAGGCCACCTTGGATTGTTTCTCACATTGGTGTTAGGGATCCAATATCAGGTCTTCATACTTGCAACAACACGTTGTCAACTCAGCCATCGCCCCAGCCCTAAATTCCCCATTGTATGTGACTGTAGGACATGTCAAAATTGCTTTTAGACGTCCCATTTTAAATTTGTTATTATGTAAAAATGTTCCTTTGAACAGTTTGCATAATTATATCCCTTGAGTTATTCCTTGTGGTGGTGGCGTTACTCACAGTGAAAACAAGATAACTTTGAAATTTTTGTGCAAGTGTAGTTCTTCAAACGTGAGGACGCTTCTTATGTTTAAACACTCCTGTGGCTGTATCTGGAACTGCGTCCTTCCTCCCTGTAAGTTTTACCACCCAAATAGCACATTACAGTTTGCTATACAGCTGTATTTAAACAACCAAGAAACATCTCACTTTGAATAGCTGTAAAGCTATGTTACAGAATTCTTGATCACTCTCTCCCAGGTTTCTCCCAACATCCTTTCCCGGAAATGATCTGGCTGATCTTACTTGGATTGCGACTCCCTGAACCCAACCTTTATTATTTTCTTTTCTTCGGTGACAACCCACTGAATTCTGGTTATGTTTCCCAACTACACTCACCATCACTAAACTCTCTAGAGCTCTAGTTTTGTGTCCCATAACAGCCATCTCCTCTCTTGGCTGGGACTACTAAGTCTGCCCTGAAACCACTAGAACTCAGGTCACTTCGATGTGAGACTTCTTCCCTCGCCCTGTAGTTTGAACTGTATACTTGAACAAGTGCCTTGCATCTGTTACAGAGGAATACACATCTTGCTAAATCTTGAAGGGCACTCAAATTTTCACTCTGCTTCAACTTCAGAACTCCTGCTGTCCATCATCAATCCCATTCCCAAAGCAACCTTGGTAAAAGATATTTTGAGTTATGTTAGAGCTCCGTGTCATCTCTGAATGTTTCCAGTTTTATTTTATATAAAATCCCAATTCCTGCCCTTGACTCCAGTTCCCTGCCAAGTCTACCTCTCTGAAGTCATCAAAGCTTGCTTTCTCCAGGTGGATAAATTAGACAGCATCTAAGCAGGTGTTGCCTAAGGTACAGAGAATCCAGGAACTAAAACACTACCTCCTCCTTCTTTAGACATGTCAATTTTTTCCAAGATTCTTTCTTCGTTCTTATCCACCTTCTTCAACTAGCAAGTATACCCATGAGATTAAGGTCTCTATTTACTCAAAACCTGAACAATGACTTGTGTGAGCAGGCAGGCTCTCAACAGAGGTTTAGGACAGAAAAGAGTAAGCAGGTTATTCAACAACACTATGTATGCTGAGTGACGACGAAGATGCTGCCACTGCCTTAAAAGATTCTTCTAGGATTCTAAATCCACTGTGGCCATGAAATAGGTCCGAGAGAGGAACCAACATGTGTTCTACCAGTTGGAGAGCAAAGTGAATGCTCCCCAGTGGAGAGGAACCAGGTACTTACTACCAGCATGCTATGTGTAAGTAAGCCGTCTGTCCTAGATAAGATGTCATGGTGGACTGCATAGATATGTCACCAAAACTGATACACACTGAAGATTTGTTTTTTTTTAAACCTATACGAGAAAAATCAACATTACCTAGCAAATCTGATCTCTTAAAATACCTGTCTTCTCCTTAGCTCTGTGCTCCAAAAGTTAACATTTTATTTTCTCTGAAATTGCTCTATCATTTTCACTCAGGAGTTCCTCAGTACATGGTAATTATAAGAATCAATCTGTTCTTTTTGAGAACAACTTTTCTATTCTTCAGGTAATTTTGCTCCTCTGTACAGCTGCATAAAGCAGGTTGGCTCACATTTTTTTCTTAGCTATAGCACAGGAAATAAAACAACTATAATTGCCTATATAGACAATTTTAAATCTTCATAATCTCGTTTTAAATGCTATCAAAGTCTAGACCTATTATATGCATATAAAATTTTATATATGTATACCCAAATTAGCACATCTTGCCTGTTAACTTTCTTGCATTCAAAAGAAACTTACGTTGCTAAGTACCTCAAAGATGAAAAGATGCTTTTGAAGACAAATATGAAAGAATAAAAAGGTGTCATTTAATTCACTGCACTTGGGTGGAAGACATGCTCATACATGTGTACACACACACACACACACACACACACACACACACACAGTGATGAAAAAGACAAAAACTAGATGACCTCTCAGAAAAAATGGAGACACTAACATCAAAGGGATAGAAAATTATTCCTCGCTATGAAAACAAGTAAAGATATTGAAGCAGGCTTCTACAGAAACACAGGTAACTATTACATAGCTACAAAAAATGGCTAATGTGAGGAAGGTAGCAAGATGTAAGTATTAGTAAAAGACATTATTTTAATTCACACGTCAACCTATTGTCTGTGTGTGTGTGTGTATGTGTGTGCATGTGGTTGGAAGTCATTCTGATATTAGCAATCATTAATGACAATACAGAAAGATTAAACCATAGCCTGATGGGAAAGCATCAGACCCATTTCATAGCAGATCACTACCAAAAAAAAAAGCCAGCATGCAATAATTTCCTGGAAATGGGTGCTAGAAAATTAAGATGAGAATGAAAAAGGATATTGCTAACATTATACAATTACGTTGGACAGTTTTAGACAATGGCCAGGCTTTTTCTACAAAGGATTCATTTTAGGTATTTCTGAGGCTACCTGAAGCTGTTTCTAGAAATCCTATATTCATTTTTCTTTGAACACAACCTTATAAAGTTTAACTTAGGAACTAAGTGAATAATTGGCAACACTAATAATGAATTTGGACAACTATCATATCCTATAATAAACTTTGTTGTAAGCTTTTGCAATTTTATCCCTAGATTTGTCTGCTTAACTTTTTTTAAAGTCACGGGTACCTAAATTCATGGAAAGAGAAAGAAATGTACATTAGAGGACCAAAGTAAACTAGGTCGTCTCTACCCCAGGTACTGGGTCATCTGGTTTGCAATGGCTCATTTCATCTTGTCATCCTACTGGCTAATTTCATAGATAAAAAAACCTGGAATTTAAAATTGCATCCAAGGTCATCTCTGATTGACTGAGTGAATGTACTGCCACCAGAACCTGACAGTCACTAGAAAGCCATCAACTCCTGCCCTGGTTCCTCTGCACTGGCAAACCTCTAAGCATTCATTTCTGTTTCCCATTTATACACATTGAGAATATTAGCCTCATTCTTTGGCTGTATCTTCACTAATACCATTGAGCACAGTTTCTGTATAAAGCAGTCATTCACAAAAGTCCAAAGAGGAATGTGTCTCTGCTAAGGAAGGTCAACTCTATTTTCTAATTGCTCATGGTGATAAAATTTTGCTCACCTTTCTTCAGGAGACATTAAGGTCACCTTGTAAGTCTATGACTACTTAAAAAAAATCGATCATCAGGACTAGAGAGATGGCTCAATGGTCCATCCAGAGGTCCTGAGTTCAATTCCCAGCAACCACATGATGGCTCACAACCTTCTGTAATGGGATCTGATGCCTTCTTCTGGTGTGTCTGAAGACAGCTGCAGTATACTCACATAAATAAAAATAAATCTTTTTTAAAGGAGAAATAGATCATCAAATGTTAACTGCATGGACACTGAAGATCTCAGATCCAACTCCCATGTGCAAAATACGTATAAAATGTTCAAGGTATTTTCCAGGAAAATTGAAAGTGGATGGAGAAATCGAGTTAAATGTGAAATATTTCATTCAACATTAACCAGAGCTTGGGGAATCTTGTGGAAGAGAGGGAGGAAGTACTGAAGGAAGGAGAAGGATGAAGCACACAACAAGAAAACCTACACAATCAACTAATCTGTGCTCATTGGGTTTCACAGAGACTGAACCATCAACCAAAGAGCATGCGTGGTATTACCTAGGCCCCAAACACATACATAACTGATGTGCAATTTTGTCTTCATGTGGTACCCCTAACAACTGTATCAGGGGCTCTCTCTGCCTTTGGACCCCTTTTCCCTAAATGGGCTACCTTGTCTAGGCTCAGTAAGGGACATACCTAGTCCTACTTCAGCTTGATATGCCAAAGCAGGCTGGTAAAAATGAGAGACATCCCCTTCTCTGAGGAGAGGGAGACGGGGGTAGGGAAGGTGAAGTGAAAGGAGGGACTAGAAGGACAAGAGGGAGGGGAAACTGTGATTGAGATGTAAAGTATATAAATTAACTAATTTTTAAAAATGAAGAAAATTTTTCAAATTTTATAGGAACCACACATCTAAGATAAAGTCTGTTTAGACTAATTAATACATACTTCAACTAAGTAATAAATACAGAAACTCAAGCTAACAGTAATCTTTTAAATTGATGCTAGTCATGTTTCACTATATGAACCATTTATTTCTGTTTAATTATGGGAAAGGACAATAGAGTTGTGTTTGATGCATAACATTTGAAATGAGCTTGGTTCAAAATCTCACTCAGCCACTTCCTGTTATGACTACTGTCATGATGATACTTAAATTAAATGAGTTAAAAATCAATGAATTAATTGTCAAAACAAAATTACCTGGTGTGTAGAAAGTGATATATTTGCTAAATTAAAGTGAAATATATTAACATAGATTGAAATGAAAATTTTAGTCACACACATACACCAGGAAGAGCTGTTTTATTGGTCAAGATGAAAAGTTATTTTTCCTGTACATCAGATTATGGAAGACTCTGAAGAAATAACCAGCCATTTAGAGTCATCAAATGATAATGGATAACAAAAACATAAATATTTTAATGTAATGTTTTGTTCGGTGAAAACCACCCACTTGAAAACCAAAAAAAAAAAAAAAAACCAAAAACCAAAAAACAAAAACAAAAACAAAAATAGACTCATCACTAAACTTTCCAATAAGCCTAATGCCCACTTCATTACATAAAAGGACTTCTTGGAAATAGTATGATTCCATCTTGTATATTTATATTTTAAACAAATAACCACAAATAATTACAGGTTAATAATATTCTCATAAAAACCTTTATGGTTTGGTTATGTAAATATCTATAAACAGCAAAACCTTAAAATACAAAAGTGGTCATGTCGGGGGAGGGGAGTGTTTGTGCATTCTGACATGTCCGTCTGCTTCAGTCACACTCAGTCTTACATTTGAGATGGGTCTTCTCCACAAATGGTGAGGAACTGCATTGCAATTCATTTAAACATAGCCAAACAAATGACAGGGAAATTAAAATTTCAGATAAACAATGAATTATTTTTGGTGCATTTCTCAATTATTTCATGAGATATTCTTTCAATAAAAATAAGCTACTGCAATCCAAAGTTTTAATTCCACTGGTTGGCATGCGTTTTTTTTACTTGCTAAATGTGACAAAGCAGTCTACTTACTGTAATACATTAAGGCTTACACATTTATTCAGTTAGTCATTTATTGATAAGTTGTTGTTGGCCATTAAAAACTACCAAATGATGTATTGAGTGTTAAAATGTGCTAGTAATAGTTTTATGCTTCAAAGACTCAGCAATAAACAATACTGACAGATTCTCACTTCCTCGAGTGTTTATTTAGTAGTAATTTATAGACGAAAACTAAATGAATTGATTGTTGATTTTACTAACATGATGTTAATTGCAAAGCTATTTTGATTAGTAAGTGCCATTGAGAAAAGTCAACATAGATGACAAGGTTGAGGAGGATCAAAGGCCACTATGGCTGTAGGATTCTGGGTAGTACAATTAATGATAGAGAAATATCCTTCATGCAAAGAGCTGTGGAGAGGATATGAAAGGGAGGAGGCACTGATGCAAAGGACCTTGGGCAGAAGTACATTTAACTCCCACAGGGCAAGCATGAAAAACCATCTGAGTGAGGTCAGCACAGATTGAAGAGTGTTAGAAGTGAATTCCTAGAAGAGTTGGAGACTGAGACCAAGTCCAGATACTGAAGAAGGTTCAAATCCACGATGTAGCACTTGGATTTTCTTCGTGGTAGGCTGGATTTGGTTCAGATGAGAATGACAACCAACGGGATGCTTAAGGAGGGAAGGGAAATGCACTGGAATAGTCCCAGAAGTCTCTGTGTAATGTTAATGGATGAGGGGAGAGAATTGGTGAGTAAAGAGCAAGATGAGAGAGATAACAACACCAAGTGAAGGGTGACAGGTTCAGAGCAGCCTGGTAAGGCAGATGAATAGGAAGCATCGTGTGGATGTCAACTTCACAGCACTTTTTAACTATTTTATTCTGGCCCACAGAAGGGCCACGAGAGAAGAAGGAAATTGCATCAGTTCCCAACACCATTATGTACTGATTCTATTTGTCCTATTTACAAAAATCGACCATGTCCTATGTCTTTCACCCTCAGTTGCCTATATTGGCGTCATCGGTGGTTAGTCTCTACTTCCTGGAACTCACGGATGTCTTCAAACCTGTGCACTCCGGATTCAGTTGCTATGACAGGAGTCTTAGCATGCCGTATATTGAGCCAACCCAAGAGGCCATTCCATTCCTCATGTTGCTTAGCTTGGCTTTTGCTGGACCTGCAATTACGGTAAGAACTGACCTTCAAATTGTACTGTTCAGTCGCAGAGGACAAAAGATGGTCCAGTTTGTGTATTAAGTGAGCAGGGGGGAACAGAAAAGGAAAAAGGTGAATTCTAACCCTTCGGGAAGATCTTGTCTGGGATACATTGTATATATTTACATTATCATGTAATTGATTTCTTAACATTGTGGGCATGTAAAGTTTAAAAAGAATACATGGTTTGCTTGTATTTCTACATCATTATGTAAAAGGTTTTGTAATCACACAATTATTTTTAATAGGTAGTATTAAATTCCTGATACACTTCTAAATGGTGTATTTTTCATGTGTTTGTTTGCTATTTGGATTCTAGAAAGTTGAAAATAAATAATTATATACCCAACAGTTTCTCTCTCCTCAAAAATGAATTTTCGATAACATTTATAGGTTTATTTTTACTAAGGTAACACTTTATGCTGATTATAAGCAGTGAGGCATACCAACTGTAAAGAACTTAAAAACTCACCTTTGGGGCATGAAAGGCATTCTCATTCTCCCTCTTCCTCTCCCTCTCCCTCCCCCTTCCCCTCTTCCCTCCTCTCTCTCTTTCTCTCTCTCTCTCTCCCACATGCATGCATGCATACACACACATGGATAGGTAAATATAGAGAATTAGATCCTTCAGGTTCACAGCAGGCATTTACATTTTAAAACATATATATAGAAACACTTCAATAAAATAAATTAATGCAGTTTTATTTTTAAAATTTAATATTAAAGACATGTATTATTGAAAAACCACACACTAAAATTAGCCAGAACAAAGACTACACAGCTCAGCGAACTTCTTAGAGTTTCAGTAGCTATTCAGAACAGAACCTGTGGAGCTTCATGTTTTATTTTATACATTTAGTAATGCTTTTATGCACTCATCTACCACCAAAAATAGAAAATCCATGAGAGATTAAAGCTAAAAAGCAAGTAGTTTTATATCTTCCTTCATAATGAAGATACACTCATTGCTGCATTCAGCCCATCTTCATCCCCTGTGTTTGGCTTTCTCTGTTCTTTATTCTACATGGGTATACTGTGTCCACATATATACTTGCTTATTGCATACTGGCTACATGTGTCATGTTTTACTGGCTACATACTGCCTATGACTGAGAGCAAGTGGTTTTTTCTGAGATTATATAACATTGCTTATTTTGTACATTCTAAGTTCATGTATTTACCTACAGATTTTTGTGACTGCATTTTATTTTAGAGCAGAATAGTATTCCATTTTATATACGTATAATTTTTCATTATATATTCATCTGTTGATGGACAACTAAGTTGACTCTGACTCATTATTATAGTGGCGAAGGCAGCATAAACAATGGTGTGCAAACATATCTAGGATAGGATATCGGCTGCCCTGACTATGTGCCCAAGAGTAAAGTCTTGAAGTCATATGATTCTATTTTTAAGTTTTTGAGAAATTTCCAAACTGATTTCCACTCTGACTATATTAATTTTTGCCTCTACCAACATTTAATAAGTCTTTCCTTCTCTCCACATCTTTTACAACCTTTCTTGACACACTTATTGATGATAGCCATTCTAACTAAGAGAATGTAATATCTTAAAGTAGTTTTACTTTTCACATTTCTAATAGCAAGGAATACTGAGCACTTTTTAAAATGTTTCTTTTATGCAAATTATCAGTTCATTTGACTATTTTTGGTTGGCAACTTTATTTCCTAAGCATCTAATTTATAAAACATTTGTTTTACTGTGTTAATACATATCACCAAAACATGTTTTATGCAAATCCATTAATAAATAAGGTTACCCAAGTCTTGCTGCCATTTCTTCTAACCCCACACTACTGGCCTAAATGACAAGAAGCATGTTTCCAGGGTGATAGCATTTACTCATACCAGAAGGAACCTTTGCGCTTCCCCAGTCCTTTCATTACACTCATAAATGTTGGGCAAATATTATGCAATTGAAAGGCATGCTTAAATGGAGATTTATGAAATTCTCTCATACACTGGCCTTTTGAGTTTTGGTACATCAGCAGTTTTTAAAAGCTTTTGTGTAGACCTCCTAAACTTCATACTTTCATATAACCACTATTGTGTATCCAAAGTACTACTCTTATAATAATCATATTATTTATATTACAAATATATTGAATAAAATATTTCAGTAAAATAATTAAAGCCAAATTTATTCAATTTGTAAATTAATGTTATTGAACCTCCTGTGAATTCAGGGGGATTAGAATTATTAATTATGTATGTGGGAGCCAGAAAAGAAAGCTTTTTATAACCTTTTTTATTTTTATTATCTTTTTGAGAAAGCTTTTTAATGGATGATATTTCCTCAAATAGTAGTGCCTTCCCATCATTTTGCTTAGTCATTTGACCATAGCAGAAAAACATATTTGTTTTAAACCTATCATATCAGAAAAGATTTCTCAGTTGCTATTTTCCCTACCAGAATATTTTATCACATGTACTGGGGACAATGACCTTGGCCTCATCACAATGTTCCTACTTCTCTTGACTGCCTTGATTCCAATCATAAACTCGCAATACACAAGTTAGGGGTGCTTTCTAGGGCTTTGGGGTTTGAAGACCTGAGAAATCAATAGAGATCTACCACCCTTCCACTCACTGAGGGGACGTGGGGAGCCCAGTGCCATCTCCTTCCATGGGCATTTCTATAGGGTCTCCATCTTTAACGCTTCTTAATGTAAAGAGAAGCAAGTCAAGAAGTTTCTATTATTAAAAATGCCCCCAAATGAAGGCTTTCAAGGTATCAGAGGCGTTTTTTCTTCAACAATAGTTTCATAGACATCGAGAGAACAGTATTGAGATGAGCTTTGGTATCCCTACATATGACAGAATCTGACACTCCTCTCTTGCCAAATATATATAATTTTTCTAGTTTTGTTCTGATTTCATTGTTCTTTCTGTTTTTGAGGCCTTCCCACATAAAAATGTGCTTTTCTTAGCACTGAGTGGGTGACAAGTCGAGAAGGCAATAATTCTGTCTTTAATCTTACTGCCAACTACCTCCTTACGTCCTTCTTCCTTCCCTTCCCTCAGAGTGAATGTGAACAGTCTCTAACCTCTGACCACCAATGTTGCCGGGTTTATTTTCATATTTGTAGCTGAATAAACTTATTATAAAATTAGTGTCTTCCTGGAAAGTAGGAAGAAAAGATATAGTTCGTTTGGCTTAGATTTTACAGCAGACTGGTATAAGGAGAGAGGCTAACTACACAGAACAGAGAACCCATTTCTATGTCTCATCTCAAGTAACAATGTTGGAAAATATCAGTCAAAAAGTATACATAGTTAATTCAGTATTGAATAATAGAGATAAATCCCCCCCCTCTATGACTTCTGTACTGACTTTAAAACATACCATGTGGTATTTTTTTTTTGGTTTATTGTCAGAATTCCTTGGGGAACATTATATGAAAAATTTATATACAAATTAAGTCATTACCATGACATGCACACCACATTACCTATGCAGTTAAATATAACTAAAGGAGCTATAATTTTCAAGCTTTTTGTAAGACAAATAGAAAATGTTAATGAGGACATAGAAGCTCACACAGATACATGTAACCCTCACCATTATCCAATCCTAAGTCCATTCATGATCATTGCAGTGACATGATCTTCTGTATCTTAGAGACTTAATCTCTTGAAACCCTACTTTCCTCAACTCTGCACACTTATGAAAATCACTATCTAATTTTCACAGAAATTTATTGGAGATAATACTCTTAAATATTTGAATTTTTTAAGATTTATTTATTATATATAAGTATACTAAAGCTGTCTTCAGGCACACCAGAAGAGGGCATCAGATCTCATTACAGATGGTTGTGAGCCACCATGTGTTTGCTGGGATTTGAACTCAGGACCTTTGGAAGAGCAGTTAGTGCTCTTAACCACTGAGCCATCTCTCCAGCCCTTGAAATCATTTTAATAAATAAGTCATAAATTCAGACCTTGTTTGTATTATAAGTAGCAACTTATATTTTCAGGGTAGTTAGAACCATAAAAATAATGAACACAAATCCCATATTTTCAGGTACAATGCTAAAAAAATGAGATAACTAAGAAGTGGCTCTTCCCTTGGAGGGTCCTGGTCTAAGGAGAGGCAGTCCAGTGAATGAGTAGCATGTGATGTAATTCAATAAAGCTACTCTAAGGAGAAAGACAGGGCACCAAGTGAACTACATAGAAGGTGATGCAATTCTTGGTAGGATACAATAAGACCCTTAAAAGGAAAAACTTCCTGAATGGAAGGACAGCTAAGTAACTTTGAATTCTTTCACTGATGTTATATTTCTCAAAGTCCCACAGCAACTGTGGGACTATGCGATGTCCCACTGCTTATATCTTAAACACTCTTGACGCGCGTTCTTTATCTACTGATTGGTCTAATTATTGTATGGTTCGTTCTCTATTGTAAACATGCACTCTTAAAGCTTATCCCTCACAAAGACTAGCCACTTATGTCTTGTCATCTGCATTCTCCAATAGGATAGCCACTTCCTTACCATGTGGCTTTTTCAAGTCTAAATATATTTAGTTTAAAAACTGTTTACTGTAACACTATTAACATTAAATATTGAATCCATTCACAGTGCCTACATTTCCAATCTTTGGTGTCTATATGTGACTGGTGTCTAACACATTAGCTAATATAAGTCGTACTTCTAGCCAGAAAGCAATGTGTGTGCAATGCTTTCTAGTCAGACATGCTTTCTATGTCTTCTTCCTCCTGCTAAATTAAAAGTTGTTTAACTGACCAAATCCGTTTATCAAATGTCCTTGATCCTCTCTATACTTACTTGATTTTTCTGAGGCATCGTGGCATTGATGTCAAGATTCTCCGAGCTAGAGAATCAGTCACTGTGTAGTTGATTGAATCACCGTGTGTGGTAGGCAAAAAGCTAAAGGCTGATTGATGTAATCAAATTGAAATTCTGAGGTATTTTCATACATTTATTTGATCAACATACAGGAGTGGATGAGATCCAGCCTGTGCACAATTTGATTATTTTTCCATTGCTTGCTGAATCGCCAGGATAAATTGCTTGGGCTTCTGAAAATATCTATATTTTCTTCTTGTTGAATTGGTGATGTGTGCAGGGATGAAGCATCGGTTTGTGTGTTAGTGCGTAGGCATCATGATACTCCTGCTAACAGAGTGTGGCCTTTGCAGATCATGGTGGGTGAAGGGATTCTGTACTGCTGCCTCTCTAAAAGAAGAAATGGAGCTGGATTGGAGCCCAACATCAACGCCGGGGGCTGCAACTTCAATTCCTTTCTCAGAAGAGCCGTCAGATTTGTCGGTGGGTGTGAGGAGACAAAAAGAACGAAAATACTTTTTTGTAGAGAAATGCCATGTCTAATTACAGATATTATGCCCTTAAACCTGTAATTTAGATGTATATGTTCAGTCTGTGATGAGTTTTACATTATACAGGAAACTGCGTTTTAAAAACAGAATCTAGACTCTCTCTTGAAAATGTGTTATTTAGAGTCATGGCTCTAGTTTTGTGAGCTAGCAAATAATAATAATAATAATAATAATAATAATAATAATAATAATAATAATAATATTTCATAGCATTTTGCCAAACTCTGATTGAAGCATAAATTCCCTTTAAAATAGTTTCAAAGAGTTTTAGCCTTTAGTTTTTTCTAGGGCGAAATAAAAGAGTAGAGGCAAGGTCCATGCAGCCCTGGCTGGCATCAAATTATGATGTTGCTGAGGCTGACCTTGAACCCCTCCGCTTCCGGACTCTGCCTCCCCAGCTCTAGGATCACAGGTGTGTGGCTCCATAACCTTTTTTGTTGCTTTAAATGGAGAATAAGCGTCAGTGGGCCATCATAATTGGCAGTTCTTGAGAAATTAATTTATTCACATAACCGAATCTATTCTCAGTAGTTTTATCCTGAAGTCACCATGTTTGGAAATGTCACAAGAGATTGCTGCAATCATGGTTATTTTTTTCTTGGATAAAATATCTTGTCCCCCCCTCACTTCACCTTAAATTTTTTAATGAAGTCTATAAAAGAAATTACAGGCCTGACTAAGCAGGCTCTGAATCACAGAAATTCCTAAATCACAATTAGTATGGGGCCATCTTAATGTAGTAGGAGCCATAGACTTCTTTCTCCTTTTTCTTCACTGATTTAAGCAGTTATCCACAATACCAGACACCAAACTGGATGTTTTAATCTCATCCCAGCAAATATCCCAGGTAAAGATTATTTTTACCTTATATAATTATTACTTTATATTATATCATTATATTAATATATTATTCAACTTTGAATTATGTTTTCCTTATATTATTTTGGCCTTATACTCCATAGCATGTCAGCATAAAGAAATTGGCAGCTTCATGTAATAATATCTCATATATAATTAAATTAAATCTTCTCTCCCAAGACGAAAAAAAAAAAATACTGGCTCTGAATAGTTCCCCTAACTCTGCTCTTTAAAAGTTATCTTTTTTATAATTGCATCAATACCGTTAAAAAGCCGGTAGTCCTCTTAGCACCATTTGACTCCAAGACCCAAAACTGAGCCCAGAGAAACGTTCCCATAATAGAATATAACGCTACAGACGAAGGAGTGTGTACTCTGAAGTGTTCTCGGCAGCCTCGTCCTCCCTGAGCCTGCAGAGTCCCATTTTCCAAAGGTAAAATACGTTGATTCCCTTTCTATTCAGTCTTTACCCAGGCCCTGCAAATCTCAGACCACACTGCCTGCTCTTTGTGTTCAACACACAGTGATCTGTGGTACCCAGTATCAAGAATGAATCCTAGGGAGCTGGAGAGATGGCTCAGTGGTTATGAGCACTTACTGCTCTTCCAGAGGACTAGAGGAATTTGGTTCCTAGAACCCACATTAGGCAGCTTACAACTGCCTGCACCTCCTGTTCTAGGGGATCTGACTCTTCCCCCTGCTCTCCATGAGCATCCTCACACTACTGCCCACCCTCACACACCTACCCATGAGTTTACCACAAGGATAGAGCTTATTCACGCCTCTAGGAAGTGGAATGCAGAGATGAACTTTCTGTGTCATAAATCCCCAGTGTCAATGACACCAGGGCTGTGCCAATTAGAGGACAATCACTGGAGAAGAGGAACGCAAAATGATGTGTACAGTTAAGCGCTGCTGGTCTGGAGGTGGTGATGGGGTGCCTCTCAGAATGACGCTGTGAGTGACTCATGAGTCAGAAGTCAGGCAGTTGAGTCAGAATGAGTCCGGGAGTCCAGACAACCTGGGAGGAAAAGCAAGTTCTAGATCACATCTTGGAAGGGACTACTCACACGATGAGCCAAGGAAGTGACTTCAAACCGGCATACAGCTGGAGGCATCATAGTTTATGAATAATCCCAGAAGATAGAAGAGTGGAATTTCGGCTGGAGATGTATCATCACCAAATAAGGCAGCTCCCACTGTTTCTCAGGTTGAAGCTGCTGTTTGGTTATTGCCACAAAGCCTGACTTCCCCCTTCTTCACTTAATTAGCATTCTAAGGAGGACTGGGTTTCATAGAGAATGAGACTATGGATCCTGGGGGATTTAGTAACTGTGCCTGGAGTTATAGACAATGGTGAGAAAAAAAGGCTGAATTACCCAGAAATGCTCAGATATTTTAAGTTATTTTTTTAATTGGCTATGTGCATCATATTACAAATTTAAATGACTTTTTATTATATTACTTCTTTGACAACTGTATATGTTATATTTAATACATACTGACACTTCTTACCTCCTTATTTGATTTTGTCTCCTTCCTATCCCTGTCAACTCCCCCTCCTCCCTCAAAGTTCTTCTCCACGTTACTGAAGTATTTAGCTACTGAGGGCTCTGCGGTGGGGCATTACCTTAGTTGCAAACCCACCAGATTCCAATGAGCAGTTCCAAACCCACGATCACAGAGATGGCCTGAAGAAGTTCGGTTGATCACAAAACAAAAAAGAATTAAACTATTTAGCATTTTTAATTCTACTACATTTCTCATACTGTCCCTTTCTAATCATTCCTCAAATTTCCCCAGGTAGATGACAAGTGACCTTTGGTAAACCATGTTAGGCGCTGGGGGCCATAGCTCATCAATTAAACACGCACTGATCTTGCAGAGATCCCAGGTTCCGTTCTTTAGCACCCACATCTGGCCACTCACAACTCCCTGTAACTCCAGCTCTCAAAATCTGACACCTTCTTCCGTGCTTTGCAGTTACCTGTGCTCACAGGCAAACAGACCTACAGACACACTTAATTAACACTAAGTAGTTACATATAAAGGATATACCCTGATTAACAAGATTGACTACAGTGTACTTACTACTTGGGGAATTCTCAGTGTATTATGTTGCACTGGAATAGCAACTTAGTTTAGAAAATTTCTCTATTATATTAGAGAAAAATGGCAGCATTCTATAAGGTCACATATGCATAAATACAGTAAGCACGGTTAACACTAGCAGAAACCCCTCTTGGGCCAGTGACTTTGTAACAATGTTTCCGTTTGTTTCTAGGTGTCCACGTGTTTGGACTGTGCTCCACAGCTCTCATTACGGATATCATACAGCTGTCCACAGGCTATCAGGCACCATACTTTCTGACTGTGTGCAAGCCCAATTACACCTCTCTGAATGTATCCTGCAAAGAAAATTCCTACATTGTGGAAGACATTTGTTCGGGATCTGACCTTACAGTTATCAACAGTGGCAGGTTGAAAACAACTCTAAAACTATTCCACACTGATATTTGTGTCATGCCTTCCTTGTGCCATTTAGGCATGCTATTTTCAGTCACAATGACCTTTGTTTTACTTATATTTTCAATGCAATAATCTCTTTGGTGACTTTAACACAGATATGGGCTAGTAGCATGTTCCAAATCCTTCCCTGAAAGTCTCCAAATTTCAGTTTCATAGTCTTGCTATAGAATCTCTGTCACTGAACCCATATTTTATAATCTATGACATCAATGATCCCTTATAGACAACAGTCAATGTTGGACTCATTTATGTCAAATACCAAAAGTCTGTGCTATACCACTTCTGTATCCTTTATTTAAAAATTAGGGAAATTTTGCAAAGTAGGTGAAGTTTGCGAAGGAGTAATTCCTGCAATAACATCTCTTTTCTTTGGATGAACACAGTAATGTTATCAGCTCCTGAACTTGCACTTCAGAAAGTTAAGAGTATGAAACTCAAAAGCTACTAACACATTGAAATCTTTTCAATCAACGAAGTTAGATAAACTTAGAGAGGAATAAGTTCCTGAGATGCTCAAAAGAAATAATTAGCAAGATGCAGAACACTAAACAATTATTATGAAAATTGTATTTGTTATTTAGTGACTTCCCATAAAAGGAAATGCCATGGACCATTCAGTAATTTTGAATCTACATTAAAGAACCATGCCCTGAGTTCTTTCTCGATTCTTCTACATTTGTTTGTGCTGAATTGCAGCCATCAAAATAATTAGAAAAAACAACAACATCAATGACTCTTTTTTCCATGTTTTTCTTCCATTGAAAGAAATTCTTTTACTGTGTATCCTTTTCTGTATGTGTTCCCCTGACCAGTGTTGTGAATGAACCTTGCTCCCCACCCTGTTAAATTTAAGGAAATTCTCTGTTGTTTTAGATGTAACAGTCATGTTTCAGTGGACTGAGCAGAGAAGCAATTTGTTAAAACTGGACTTTCCTTATACAGTTTTAGAATATAAAAGTACATTAAAATCTACTGGTACAGAAAAATAATTTTATTACTTAATGTAATAATACTTAATTACTTAATAAGATGGTTATCTTGGAGCATAAAAAAGTTTAAAACATCAAAGTCCTACATTTTATGAATTTTCACAGTGAACGTCTATAGTTATAACCAGAGAGTAGCTACATTTTCCAGCTCAGTTCAGACTTTATCTTGCATGCTCCTTTACCAACCTGATAACTATTTTCTACCTCCTGTCCCTTTAATTTTTACTGAGAAGTACATCACTGCTATTCTTTAATGCTAATGGTGACCAGGAATACTCCTGAGGGTAGTAAGTCATTCTGGTTTTCTCAGTAAACTAGATAGGAATTAAGATAATGGCTTCTTGCTTTGTGGCTTTGAGTTGAGCCTTGTACTCAAGTGTTCTTGAGATGATTGTTGGCAGCACACTCAAAACTAAGAAACATAACTTGGCTGTCTTCCTTTGACAGAAAGTCATTCCCGTCCCAGCATGCGACCCTCGCTGCCTTTGCTGCTGTGTATGTGTCCGTAAGTATTGGGGTTTCTTGTTAAATTGTGACCTTTAGAAAAACTGAGAAACAAATGTTTCCTCCAGGTGACCGATTACAATTTATCTGTGCCTCCCTCTAATACAAATAACATCTAAAGCAGTTATCAGATGCTACTTAGAGAAAAGATATAAGCAAAGATTATTTTTCACAGACAGTCATAATACTTGCTTTTAAAGTATTTTAATACAATACTTGGTAGCAAGATATTTATAAAATATATGAAAATCACCAAAATCAAAGGCCGTTGATTGAATGTGCAGAAAACCAGACAGGAGCGCAGATTTCAGTATTTATATAACAATGGTGACTTCTCGGTCACTGTCAGTATGAGAAGTGTTATACAGTGAAGAGCCCTTGTGTTTGATTGACACAGCCTGTGGAGTCATTTGTGAGACAAATGGACTAAAATGTGGCGGATAAGAGAGGGATGAGGACTCTCTGGCCAAATCTAAACTGCTTCAATGTTTTTCAAACTTTCCTGTGATTACACAAGAGCTCTGTTGTTCATTCCGTGAATGTGCCCTGCATTTCCCTCCTTGGCCGGCTGAGAACTTGGCCACGGCACGTGGAAGGGTGAACAGTACCTCGAGTGTACCAGTCAGACATCTGAGTTGAACTTTTTGTTTGCTTAGACTTTTCTAACACAGTGGCCTTTCTAGCGCACTTAACTCCTTGCTTTCATTTTAAAGATGTACTTCAATTCCACATTAACCGACTCCTCCAAGCTCCTGAAACCTCTCTTGGTCTTCACATTCATCATCTGTGGAATCATCTGCGGGCTAACACGGATCACTCAGTATAAGAACCATCCCGTCGATGTTTATTGTGGCTTTTTAATTGGAGGAGGAATCGCGCTGTATTTGGTAAATGGCATTATTGTTATTGGGTGAAGTACAGTGTAAGACAGACAGGCTTGCAAGGGATATGTTGAGCAATACATTACTCATACTGTATTTCATATTCATAAAACAATCATGGGGGAATCTCTATTTTACGTCAAATTATACTCTACTTCCAATAAATGTAGCTATGTTCCAACTAACAGTGAATTTTTATCATTTTTCTGTCTCTCAAACATGCTAAATTTCTTCAAAATAAGTATCTGCAATATAAGGAAATTGATAGCACATATTGAACGTAGTCATGCATGCATTCTTCATTCATCTTAAATATTCATTATCTCCCCATTGCCATCCGTCATAAAACAAAGGACGAGCCCCTCAGAGTCTCATAGCACGAGGGTCAGCACAAATGGTTACAGCATGCTTAGTAATAGAATGTGGTTCTATAGCATGGGCAACTGCCAAAGGAGCATCAGGAAGTCTTTCTAGAGATGATATGGTAAAGATAAGAGAGTAGAAATCATATTCAAGGAGAGATTATCACACAAAGAGATGGACATGAGAAATAACAGCTGCACAGAAAGGGGAGTGTTAGAATGAGACATGGTGGCCAAATCTGTAGCTTGGAAGACAGGACTTATGGTGGCCACATCAGTAGACCAGGTAAATAATCAACGTAATAGATTTCTAGAGAGAAAGGCACTTGAGGGGCTCATGATGAATCAAAAGGCACTTAAATAGTTGTGTCTGAAGGACAGAAAAGCCATGAGAACTTTGTAAGCCAGGTACATTACTTATAGAAATGTCACCGTGGTTATTCAGGGCATATACAATTACCAGGGCATGGAGTCAAAAAGAGCCAAGGATAACCAATATGCAGGTGACAAATAGCAACAGACAACAAGAAAGAAACTCAAAGGGGCTGACAGGAATAAACATAAGTTGCCCATAACCACAGTTCTTAGCTACGTGATCTTGGTGCTTGTAAGAATGGAATTACAAAAAAAAAAAAAAAATTCATGAAAAAAATTGATGAAGTGTGCAATGATTCTGTCTTTAGAAAAAAGTAGAGCCAGTGATGAAACTTTGAATTTCACTGTTACATGCTTTCTTCAGAGACAGGAGAGGGATCACACTGACGTCATCAGGTAATAAGGGCACATAAGTCAGGGTAGCTACGGGAGTGCCAACTGAAAGTGAGTGAATGCTACAAGAGAAGGAGAAAAGAGCTCCCACTTGTCCTCATTGTGCGTCCCTTGCACTCATGTAAGCCCACAGTACCCTTTTTACATGAGTTTTACAACCAACCCAAAGGCTGTGGGTATGACGTTCAACACTTCAGAGCCACTCAGAAACTTGACCCTTTACCTACAGAATGAAGATACTGAAGTAAAGCTATAGCTCAGTAGTAGAGCACACAAGCACTTGGTTAGGTTCCCAGTGCCACAAAATTAATTAATTAATTAACTAATTAAAAGGAATAACTGCTTGTTTCACATTTCGTTCAAAATGAGTTAAATCACTATATTACCATTTTTAGCACTGCATATTATACAATAGGGTCAGAACCTGCTGTTCAGTGGAAGATATTCTCAGACACACAAATGAAATGCACCTATTAATAGAACACTAGGCAGTCTTGGCGGCAAGAGCACCAGTAGATACATTTGAAAGAAGACATTAATGTCTTGATAGGATGTCCAGGGCAATGTTCATATGTTCATGCCTATACTCTTAAGAGATTCAAGCAGGAGAATTGCAAATGCAAGGCCAGCCTGGTCTACCTAACAAAGTCTTCTCAAAAAGAAAAAAAGAGGTAATTTTACATATGATGGCATGTGCCTAAAATCCTAGCACTTGAGAGGCAGATATTCATCTGCTGCAGGTTTGGGGACCAGCCTGATCTAACAGATCCCAAGCCAACCAGATTGTCGTAGTGATGTCCTGTCTATACACACACACACACACACACACACACACACACACACACACACACACTCATCACAGAGAGAAAGAAAAAAGAGATGGACAGACAGAGTGTCAGAGAGATTTTATTCTATTTGGAACATTATTATTCTTAACATATGCTGCTCCTTGCTTGGTGTCAAGCATTCTATACAATACTAAAATCATGAAGTTGCATTTCTTAGGCCTAAAAAGTAGACCCAGCTACCTTCAATTGAAACTATCTCACAGGCAGGCACCTGCTTCACCATCTCCTGTAACCAGGAGAACAATTTTGAAACTGAAACTTAGCCTTTCCGAACCTAAAACAAATAAAAATGCTGGACTAAATATGAAGACAAAATTGAATAAAACTTGGCCCACATTGGTACACAGCAGTCATGTAATCCAACTTCCCCACTTGAAGGTCAAGTTTACAGCAGAAGAGCAAGGCCAACAACCCTGTGATTTGAAACAATGTAGACGTCCTCATTTCCAAACCCCACACGGGGTTTTTATGAATGATCCACTGTTCTCTATTTTCCTGCAGTGCTGCTGTTTGCCATCAGAAGGTAGGATTGAAAACGGAACATAAATCATTCACACTGCTTGGACTGTTTCTCAAAAAGAAGCTCTCGAGTCCAGGAGAAAAAAAAAAGAATAGCTTTGGAACACAGGGGAAAAAATGTCCTTATTTCTTTCCTTGTCTATCTTTTCAAAACATACACACAGGATGACAATCACATCTGTTGGGACTGAGAAGACTTGCCATATTTCTGAGCAATTAGTTCAGTGGTCTAGACAGTTAAAAGCACTACATCCACCATCACCACCACCACCACCACCACCACCACCGGAATAATTGCACTTTTCATTGCTTTATTGGTCTGTGACTTATGTACAGTGCCTGCCTCAATTATATGTTCCTTTGGGCATTCTAGGGGAACTGTGATTTATTGCGCCTTCTAGTGTGTGATATCTGTTATTTTCCCTCCAACCCTAGGGCCTGTACGCTGTAGGGAATTTTCTGCCTAGTGAAGACAGCATGCTTCAGCACAGAGATGCCCTCAGGTCACTGACAGACCTCAATCAAGACCCCAGCAGGGTTTTGTCAGCTAAAAATGGTAGCAGCGGTGATGGAATTGCTCACACAGAAGGTATCCTCAACCGAAATCACAGGGATGCAAGCTCCTTAACAAATCTGAAGAGGGCCAACGCTGACGTAGAGATCATCACTCCTAGGAGCCCCATGGGGAAGGAGAGCATGGTGACCTTCAGCAACACGCTGCCCAGGGCCAACACCCCCTCCGTGGAAGACCCAGTGAGAAGAAACGCGAGCATCCATGCCTCTATGGATTCTGCCCGGTCCAAGCAGCTCCTTACTCAGTGGAAGAGCAAGAACGAGAGTCGCAAGATGTCCCTGCAGGTTATGGACTCTGAACCAGAAGGGCAGTCACCACCCAGGTCCATAGAAATGAGGTCCAGCTCAGAGCCCTCGAGGGTGGGGGTGAATGGAGACCACCATGTCCCGGGCAATCAGTACCTCAAGATCCAGCCTGGCACAGTTCCCGGGTGCAACAATAGTATGCCTGCAGGGCCACGTGTGTCCATCCAGTCCCGCCCTGGCTCTTCCCAATTGGTGCACATCCCCGAGGAGACCCAGGAAAACATAAGCACCTCGCCCAAGAGCAGCTCTGCACGGGCCAAGTGGCTGAAAGCAGCAGAGAAGACCGTGGCCTGTAACCGGAGCAACAACCAGCCACGCATCATGCAGGTCATCGCCATGTCCAAGCAGCAGGGCGTGCTGCAGAGCAGCCCCAAGAATGCCGAAGGGAGCACGGTCACCTGCACAGGCTCCATCCGCTACAAAACCCTGACTGACCACGAGCCGAGCGGCATTGTGCGAGTGGAGGCTCATCCCGAGAACAACAGGCCCATCATCCAGATTCCATCGTCCACCGAGGGCGAAGGCAGTGGCTCCTGGAAGTGGAAAGCGCCGGAGAAAAGTAGCCTGCGCCAAACCTATGAGCTCAACGACCTCAACAGGGACTCGGAAAGCTGCGAGTCCCTCAAAGACAGCTTTGGTTCTGGAGATCGCAAGAGAAGCAACATCGACAGCAATGAGCACCACCACCACGGCATCACAACCATCCGCGTGACCCCAGTGGAGGGCAGCGAGATAGGCTCAGAGACGCTGTCTGTATCCTCCTCACGCGACTCCACCCTGCGCAGGAAGGGCAACATTATCTTGATCCCTGAAAGAAGCAACAGCCCTGAAAACACAAGAAACATCTTCTACAAAGGAACCTCCCCCACGAGGGCTTATAAGGATTGAGTGATGGCCCTTCTTGTCATCATTTTGGTGACATCCCCACCCCCACCCCAAGACCACACATTTATTATAGTACCTTGTGCTCTTTTGGGTATTTTGTTGTTGTTTTGTTTTTGGTTTTTTGTTTTCTTTTCTAGTGGATATGGCGAGCCTTCTTGCCCAACTAGATTGTTCACCATCAGCCTGGAACTCTCACTGACCCACCACAGAAACCGTGGTGATTTTCCACCAAGGGAAAGGAAAAGCACAAAGCAAGACCCGAACTAATCTCATCATCTGAATAGTTCTTAAGGCCTGTCACTGAGGCTTCGCAGAGGGCAGTATTAGGATAAAGTGGTCTCCTCCGATGTATAGTATTTAACTTTCTGAATGTGCCAACTTTGAAGTTTCTTTTTTTTTTTCATTATAATTAGCGGTGGGAACCCAAAACACTACAGGTTTCCCCAATAGCAGAGGCCACGCAGTATTATATAGTATTTATTTTTGCAGACTCTGCACCAGAAGAGCAGACTGGGCGGTGCTGATTACCACAGTACATCTACCATTTCAACTCTCAGACTCTGTGTAGCTGTGAGAGAGTGGTGTACAACCCCCTTGTCAGAAAAATGCTACTTCATTCAGAAGACGCCAGTGACTTTGTGGTAGAATAGGCCATTCTTGGCTTCCCTGTAGTGGCTCTCTCACAGTCCAAAAGAAAAAAGAAAGAAAAAACTGGACAGGGTTCTGAGCATTTCTTTGAAAGATGCTTTGTTTTCAACACTTGAAAGTCTGTAGGGATGTTTTCGGTGAAATGGAACTAGTTCTCCGCATCGTTTTTCTGCTTTTTATTTAAGTATTGGTAATGCTGGTTTCTGGTATCTTCTTTTTTTTTAGTGAGTGCATTTGCATATTTAAAATACATTGTTTTAGAGAATATTTTGAAATTATTATAATCACATTTTCCATTTTGTGGCTTCACCTTAGTTTATTAAGTTTTTTGAGGTTATGCACACCATTCTTCTATTTTAAGAAAGCAACAGTGACCATTTACATTCCTTGTGCAAAATACATTGCTTCGAGGTCCTACGCAAGAAATATGAGCCAACGGTTGAAACTGTGCGTTCCATTGCCAGATACATTGGTCACATTCAAGATGTCTCCAATCCGATGGCATAGGTTATCACATCAGTAAGCGATCCCCAAACTTCATTTTCTTCCAGAGCATTTCATTTTTGTGTTATCCTGATAATCACCAAATGGGAGCCACCATGGGGGTGAGCTTGACTCCCTTCCCTGACACACTTTTAACTGGACACCAACAGTAAGGATCTAGGCAAAGGCTAATTGATAGATAGAAGTGTATCACAGCATACATTTAGAAAGTGTTATCTTCAAAACAGCAGACCAGGCAAAGCTTTTGTGCTTAGAGTATCAGTGACAGTTTTGGCTGCCTGTCTTGAATCTAGAACCTTGAGCCAAAATCAAAGGAAACCATACTGTTGATAGCAAGAAGATGACCACAAGATATTTTTGAAGTGTTTTCCCAGGTTAGATGTTTAAAGACTGGAGACATATATTTGGTTCTTGAAAGTTGTTATAAAACCTTTCTCATGCCATGTCCTAAGAATTATAATGGACACTTGATGATTGCCAAGAGGGGGAGCAAAAACAGCAAACAGCAGAGCTGGTTGGTCTGAACTCAGTGCAGCTTTCCGTGAGAACAAGAGCTGTCCAGCAAAGAGTCGTATCATTCATTCTCCAGCCTCTCCATTCAAAGGGCAGAGCTTTTTTTGTTTTAGAAAACTCAAGCTCCTAAGGCATTAGGAATTCAGCTGAGACCAGCAGAATTGAAAACTCTGGCAATAAAATATAGGCTCAACCATAACCCTTCTGGCAAGTTCCTTCTCAGAGAAGGAAGTGGGAGTAAAATGTGGCCTTCCCCACGTCTCTTACATCACCACTGTCACAATGTCCCCGCTGGCCCGGCCAGTTCCTAGAGGGAAGGGTGGACTGGTTTTAGTACTCTGGAGAAAAAAAAAAAAAACCAAGCTGCAGTATTTGAGGTGCAGTATGATATTTCCTAATCTTTCCTATTTCTTAACAAAAAAGATTTTAAAGCACTTCTCTAGTCATTGAACTTTTGTTCTTTACATACTATTGATATATTCTTTTTCTACTCAAAGTGCCAAAGGCTACAGTTTTTAAACGACTTAACAAATTGTACCACACTGTTAAGGAACTATAACGATAGACACTAGAATTCAGACCTCTGCATGTATATTTGATAACACATCTTTTGTAAAAAATAAATAATTACAAAAAATTTGTTTACATTCCACTGGTACCTTAATTTAAAAGAAATCAGACTAACAGGTGGTATCTCTTCTTAGTGTTCTATTTATCTTACTTGCTAACGAGAGCAATTCTTCTTTTGTTAGGCTGTGCTTTATTGATGAAACCGAGTATTGAATAAAGAGAGTTAATTATCTTTTTAAAGTAAATAAAACTATGAATATATAATATATATGAAGTATCGTGTTTAATAAAAATGTTATGCAATGTTTTCCAAACTGATAAAGTTTGTAAAGTGCTATAAATGTATTTTGTTAAGTACAGATCAAAGCTATCGTGTGAGTATATTGTGCTGGCATCATAGAAATAAAGATTAGATTTCTTCATCAAAACTAGAATGGTTTGGGTTTTTATTTCAGACAGGAAAAGTGAATTGATAACAACTTGGAATAGCGAAAGGAAAGTATAAATATGAGTTGGATGAACTCATAGTTGATGAGAAGAAAGTATGGCATGAAGAAAAAAATGTCTTTCAACATACATGTTCCGTGTTTGGAAATTTTATTTCAAGAACCTAGATAGATTTCTCACTGAATAAGAGAATCCCTTTCTCTTCTACAAGACCTGAGTTAAGTTTCCAGAACCCACAACAGGTGGCTCAAAACTGCTTATAATACACTCTCTCATGTGGCCTGCATATATATGGCATATGCATGCACACAAAGAGTTAAATAAAATAGAACTATTTTGAAAAAAATTTCTGTGTCATGCATATTATAGGAGGTCTTTCCCCATACTTGGGCATACCTTCCCATACTTCATTACTATAATACATTTTAAAAGTGAAATAGGAAAGTCATGTAGTCTTAATGTCTAAAAGTAGTCAATGTACTTTTCCCAGTTATGGCCCTTATGACATTGTGGGAAGGACCGTTGCAGCTTTACTTAAGAGTGCTTGACTATTAACCCTATTTACATTCAAGCCATTACTGCCCACTCTCTGACTTTTAGGGATCTGTATCTCATTAGGAGTTCTTAGAACATGGTTTAGGCTACAATGAAGATATATACTTTAAGCCCAATGGTCTTTAAGTACTGTGTTGAATGATCACAAAATGGCAGTTATCAGAAATGCCACTAACTTTATGCAACCATTTAATAGCCATCGTTGTCACGGATAACAAGGAAAAACATTACAGCAGCCTAGACAACAGCCTTCTCAGGTTCCTGTGAAATTTCGGAAATAACCTGGCGTTACAGACATTAATCGCAGACCACCATGTGTCTCATAGTGATTTAAATATAGTTTTAAACTGCTTCCATTCTGAATTTTTCATTTCTATATCAGCCATGCCAGCTATTTGATTGGTCCTTTCTGAAGACTATCTAAAAACACTTTATATGTTTCTGTGGATTAGAATCATTATTTTACACAGTAAATAAAGCTACAGATAAGGAGGCTGAAAATAAACTACTCAGCCAGAACATTTAATTAATATTGTCTCCCCTTTGGCCATGGGTTTAAGAGAAATTAATAAGTATAGGTTCCTGAGAGTCTGTGTCAACCATTTTACCATGTAACAAAAAGAGGTGTTTTCTGTACAGATGCACCTGAAGCAAACATTGCCTTTGGGGGAGCTGGGGAAGCAGCTTCTGAGATGTACACCTAAGAGGCCGCCATGTCATTTCTTTCTTTTATACCTAAGTACTATAAAATGGTGTTGTATTCCACACCATAGAGCAAAGGAACATAAAGATGTAGTTATAGGAATTCTTTAGTGACCATGCTCTCTAGTTGCAAGAAAATATCTAAGTGAGAGGTTAATATAGAGATGAACTACTACAGTACTCGGAAAATGTAGTCATAAGTTCCTATCCATTGTTCACACACAGTTAATGTCAAAGACTAGAAAACTAGGGCTAGCCATAGCTCTGGCATAAATTTCATGTAACAAGCATTTGGTGTGTTCATTTCATCTCGTTGGGTTGCCTATTGTTACCATGTCTTCTATCATTGTCAAGAGAAAATCTATTAAAAATCTGAAATTCTCCTTATAAAATGGTACAAAAGACATTTGAATAGATGAGGCTAAAAAAAAATGTGAGTGTGTTACAGTCATACAAAATTCACCCTTTCCTTTAATTACTTAAAGGGACTATGTACAGAAGTAATGGCTACTCCCTTGTTGGAAACTCTGGCTTCTTCCCTATGGATCTACCTTTTAGCCTTTGGATAGATGCCATCTTGGAGTGTGGGAAAACATAATTTATACCGCCTTCAGGTCAATTTTCCCCATTAAAGAACTAAGTTAAATAATGGCAGACTTTGCACAAACTATATAAGAAGAGCTTGAACACCTAAATGTAAAATATGTAACTTTATGTTAAAGACAGGAGAAAAACACTTCAAATCTAGGAATTGTTTTGGAGGTTGGTCTGCAAATATATTTTCCAAGTTCATAGCTTGTCTTTTTATCTGTTTAATAAGTTCTTTCCTTTTCAGCCACCCCCCAGGGATTGATATGTAACTGTCAACATAAAATTGTATGAGGTTCATTGTATGAACACATAGATGTTGTGAAATAGTTGCCATCTTTAAGTAAATGAACACAGCGATCCCATGCCATGACAAATATCACATACACAATACAGTATTAGCTGTACTCAAAATGCTTTATTCAGTAGATCTAAAGTTATAGGATTTATTTACCTTGCATAACCAAAAGATTTTTCCCTTGAACTCACATCTTCCTACCCCTTCTACCCCTTGGTCCCCAGTAGCTTCCATTCCACTATTTTAGAAAAATTTTTATTGAACAACTTTTCTTAATTTTGATAAAGACCAATTTGCATTTCCCTTTATTCATATGTCAATCTCTTAATGCTAAATCAAGAACAGAGAAAGAATTCAAGAACTCTAACAACATGCTAAGTAGAAAATAATAAATGTAAAATAAAAGTATTGGAAAATAGGTACAAATATTTCAAAAAATTATACAGAAGACAAATGAGATAACCAGACATTGGCCATCTAGAAAATATTATTTAAAATCTCTATGTAATACTACCATATCAGAACAATTAAAGACTGTGGCCACATCATTTTCTGGTACTAATGTAGGAAATAATACAGGAAATAAAAACTATCCATTTATTACTATTGGAGAAACAACGATCCAACAGTCATTCTGAATTCTGGTTTGGCCATGACTTAGTTACTTTCTATTCCTGGGACAAAAGCAACTTACAAAAGAATTCGATTAGAGGCTTCCTTAAAGGCTGAGTCCATGACTCTCATGGTCAAAACACAGTGGCAGGTAGGCAGCCATGACACTGAAGCATTAGCTGAGAGCCTTAGAGGTTAAGAACCATGAGGCAGAAATAAAGCTCAAAGAAATGATGTGGCTTTTTGAAACATTAAAGGTGACCCTCAGTGACATACCCCCTCCAACAAAACCACAATTCTTAATCCTTCTCAAATAGGTCCAATAACTGAAGACCAAGAATTCAAATATTTGAGCCTACCAAGGCCATTATCAGTCATCACCCAGATTTTTTTTCTTTTTTTCTTTTTATTAAAGCCAAACATATCTTTACTATACATACCAGTAACTATAATTCTGGTCATTAGGCATGAAGTGGAAACTTGTGCTTTCATACTAAAAAGTTGGCACTTAACTATTCCAAGTTGCTTTATTAGTAGCAGCCAAAGACAATGAACAACCCAGATTTACACATGAATCATGAAAATGTTATACATCTGTCCTGGGAAACACTATTGTGCAATCAATCACTTTCTCTCTCTCTCCCTCTCTCTCTCTCTATCTCTATCTCTATCTCTATCTCTGTCTCCCTTTCTGTCTCTCTCTGTGTCTGACTGTCTCTGTCTCTGTCTCTCTGTGTCTTTGTCTCTCTCTCTCTCTCCTCCCTCCTCCCTCCCTCCCCTCCCCCTCCCCCCCCCCCGTGTGTGTGTGTGTGTGTGTGTGTGTGTGTGTGTGTGTGTGTGTGTGTGTGTGTGTGTGACTTGAATGGTTCTCCAGGAACTTATGCAGAAAAGTCAGACCAAGCCAGAGAGCAGCTTAGCTATTAAAAGCTAGGCAGAAAAGCCATCAGACAACTGTCACTTATTATATGATTTTATCACACAAAATAAGTAATTTTCATTTTTAAAAGTCCACATTTAGAGAGATGTATTCACAATCTTTAACATGTGATTTCCAAGGTCACTCTAATTGTTACAAATTCCCAGAAGAATAGAGTCAAGAAAAAAGCCTTTGGCTCCAAAATTCTACATATTAGCATCCATCATTCATAACCTACCTGATTGGCCATAATTCTATCACCCACTGCAAAGGAAGCTGATGGCTGTGTTTTCTAGCCAGGAAACAAGGCCTCAACAAAAAATCTATGTCTTCTCTAAGTAGATGAACAATAGGGAAGGCCCTGGGGTCTGTTTAAGTCATCTTTACATGACTACCTCTCCATCTTAGCTACTAAAACCTGAGAAATCCTTAATTCTGAGAACAATCATTACAATTACCGATGTTACACACATGAGAAGACAGAATGTGTGAGAAGAAGCTTATTTACCTGCCCAACTGTCATGTGTTGCAGGGACACTGGAGACAGGGACATGGTCTTTTGATCACTTTTTGTCCCTCTCTGGTCACTCTACCCCATTGGGGAATGAATTTTTTCCTTTTTTTCGACTAAATTTTTGAACATAGTTCTTTTAGAAGGAACTTACCCACCACCTTTCTTTGGAAACTGCTAGCAAATATCTCATGAACGTAATCAGTATATCTGCTTGATCGTATGTAAAACATTTCGATGAATGAAGCACTTAATTTTTATCACACACTATACTGAAAAGTCCTTATGAGTGGCTTCTTCCACTATGGTTGTTCAACAGGTAGACGAATACTTGAGTTGAACACTGTGAAGAAAGACGTCATTAAAGTAAGTAAATGATATCATTCTATCTATAGAGGAAAGAGACACTGAAACACAGAAACAGATGTTAGACGAGAGAGATGGCTCAGAGGCTAAGAGCACGTGCGGCATTTGCATAGAACCTGAGTTCAGTTTCCAACACCCACAAGTGGCTCATGGCCATCTGTAACTCAAGCGCCAGGGAATGTGATACCCTCTTTTGTTCTCCACGAAAAAACACACACATGCATGTTTATACACACACATACATATGGCATGCACAGAGAGACACACATTCATGTAAATTAAAAATAGAAAAAAAATAAAAGTTAAAAAAGAAGAAAGGTTTGTCCCTAGGATTTAGCACTGAAGTTCCAGCCCTTTCAAAAATCCACTTCCAAACTTTGAAGCTGAATTTGCATTATTTGTATTTTTCTCTTTTTTTCTCATCTGAAGTGTGTTTTAAAACAGTGTTTACATGGCATAAATCAGTCCTTGGAACAGGCTGTGTTCTTCCAGTGCTAATGATTTAGCTTCAGTTCTTTGTTCAAATGTTAGCACCTCCACAGCGAGCTTCATGGAGGAGGCGAATGGAGGTAAACAAAACCTTCTCATCCTATTGTGCAAAGCACCAAACCCAGAAGGCTCAGAAACCCTGGTGAAATCAAGCAGCCAAAACTATTCTTTACCCTTGAAATTAGGCAGCCAACTACAGAACCTACTGGCTTCTCTACAAATTGGTTGTCTATTGGGTGGACCTCACCTACTTTGCTAGGAAACCACACTAGATTTGAATATTTCTTAAACACTGGACCAGTGCGGTTTGGTTCAGAATTCTTGTAGTAAGGGTAGTTTTGAGACTGGAATGTAAAAATATGGCTGAAACATTTACAATGTCATATGACTTTCATTACACAACAGAAGTGTTAAAGATTATTCTTGTGAGGATTATTGTGGACAGATATGTGTGCATCGCATATGTGTGTACACATGGATTTACAGGTGTGTGCACACATACATGCATTTATGGTGTGCAAGCATGTATGGGCAGAGAGGTCAGAAGTTGATACACACTGTCCTCCTTAATTTTTACTATACTTTTAAAGAGACAGACTTTCTTGTAACCAAGTCTCAGTCTGTGGTCTATTTCTATGGAGGCTAAAGTAAGAAGGAGATGGTTACCTAGGGATGTACTTTAGTGCTTTTTAATTTAATTTAATTTAATTTTTATTATGTTTTTCTCTACCTCTACCCTATTACATTTTATGATATAATTTAATCAGGTTTTCTCATCCCTAGACTCTCTCCCCCCAACTTTATGTTCCCTCTCTCTCTAAAATAAACAAAAACCAAAACCAAAAAAAAAAAACACACACACACAAAGAAAAATAACCAAAACAAAATTCACAACAATCAAAAGACTGATAAGACAGAAAGTACCCCGAAAGCAAATTAAAACAAAAAGTCTACAAAAATATTGAGTTTGTTTTGTGTTGGTCAACTAACTATTCCTGGGAATGGGGCCTGTCCTGAGAAATGTTTCATATGTCCAATGAGACTTCACTGGAAAATATAACTTTTTTTGCCAGGGAGTATTAATTGCAGACAGGTTCTTGGTTAGAACTGAGAGTCCATGACTACTTCCCACTCTTGATGCTGGAACCCTATCTAGCGTGAACTTGTGCCTTGCACATGCTCCCACAGTATCTATGAATTCATGCATTCATCCATCCTATTGAATCTGTAAGACACTGGGAAGCTTGCTGGTTTTTTGGACTTTCACAGTATCTTCTGTAAGGCATCTGGGAAAGACTGAGGTCTGATCCTAGAATGTTAAATCTTGTTGTTATTTCTCATTGGCATGGAATCACTTCTCTACTTGCTGGAACTGCACATTCTCCACATCTCAGCCATATTCTCTGTTGCACTCCAGGTAAGGCTTAGTTGATACGTAGCTACCTCACACAGCTTGCTTTATAAATGTCCCATGACAGGGTCACCAGGTCTCATCCCAACCGTATTCTCAGTCTCTATGGGAAACATTCACAAGATTCTATTGCTTTTACACCACAAAGAAGCTAAATCTCATCTGACACATGTGCTAGCCTTCCCTTTCAGTCCTTGGATCGTCAGTTTTCAACTATTATACTGTAAATAAGATACCATTTCATACCTGGGAGCTCATAAATGGATAAAGAAGGAAGAGATAAGGAAAGACAAAAGCTTATTCGGTATGGGTAAGACTCACTTGGAGTGCAAAGAGTGGGAACGATTACCTTCTCATAAAATGATTTTGCCTCTTAGAACCCAAAGGTAGGATTTGACTCTCAGCTGACACAATTTTTGCTTGTTTGTTTTGTTTCTTCAAAACAAAGTTTCTCCCTGGTTGTTCTGGAACTCACTTTGTAGACCAGAGTGGGCCTTGAACTCAGAAATCTGCCTACCTCTACCTCATAAGTTCTGGGATTAAAAGCATGTGCCAACATGCTCCACCTCGAGTGACACTATTTTTATATAATAACAGAATGAAGGAAATTTCATTTTGATACTCAAATGTGATTATACCTTCAACTTCATTAGTCTTCTTGTTCTAGAAAAATATATCATAAGCTATCCTTTAATCCAATGACTACAACCAGTTAGAAGGGCAGAATCTTCATTATTGCTAGACAACATAGAATTAAGACAGGAACTGAGAAAAACAGCTAATTCTAATCAATACACACACACACACACACACACACACACACACACACACACACACACGCATTGCACTGAAAAGTCAACTTAGAATGTTACAGAATTTTCCAGAAATTAATTTTCAAAGATAAACTTCTGAATCCACTATAAACTTTTATCTGGGTATAAATAAGCTATTCACAGGAGAACAGACATAGGGATACCCTTGAATAGCTACATAAACTAAAAGCAAAAACAATACATTTTAAGCGTGTTTGGTTAAACAGGCATATTCAGCCAGGGTGTCAGCAGGACAGCTTAACTGAAGAGATGAGTTACGGGAGTGTGGACAGTGTTAGCCGTCTAGGAGCCAGAGAGCATCACGATGGCAGCCATAATGTGGCAAATCACTATGACCTAAAGGGGGGGTGAACTTGAGCATTGTTGAATGGTGACTGTTATCTCCAGATAGTGGAGGAGGAAAATCAGCATATCTAGTGGGCCTCCACCTCGGGAGAGAGATTAACGGGCTTTCCCAACCTTTGCCTTAATATGGATGGAGAGAGAAGCCTCCTCTAGAATTCCCTTCAACCTCAACTGCACAAGTCTTGTCTTATGTGCTCCAGGAGGAGAAGACTCACACTGAGGTGCAGGCAGTGGATGAACCCATAGTTGTCTCAGTCGGTGAAAAAGAGAAAGTGAAAAGGAAGTGCATGCTCCAGAGTGAAGAGCTGACTGAGTCTAGCAGCAACAGCAAGAACCGGCCCTGGGACTTGATGGAGAAGTCTTGGGCCACCATTTCTCCTCGCTTTGCCAACCTCTTAAGCATTCTGTGGTGCTCTCCTTCCTGGAATAGGCAGAAGCTTTATTGGAAGCCAATCTTACCCAAAATTAGTTGCAATTACTTTTAAGAATGTGTATAAAGGTACAACCCATAATGTTGGGGTTTCACTAGGGGGTTGGATAACAGTACTTTGCACACGTTCGTGAGTTGCAGCAGGGGAGGACTACACGGCAGCAGCTAGAGCCTGCTAAGACCTTCCATGTTTTGCTCAAGGCTCTGTCCTTCCTCTTCCTTAGTTTGACTATTTCATCCTCAGCTGCAAGCTCCTATGTGTTCACCCAAATTTTAACCCAAATTTTTATTTTAACCACAGCATCCTGATAGTACGCTGTGTTGTTGGCTCTTTTGGTAACAGCTCTTATGAAATGAATTTTGTGTCTTCAAGGTTCACATGGTGAGGATTTAACCTCTGACATTCAGAATAGGACAATAGCTGGACACAGAGTCTTTGCAGAGACAGTAAAGTTACATGGTTTAGAGAGAAGCCTGATTCAGTTTAATGATGGAAAATTTGGACACAGATTTATCCAGGGGGATGATGTGAAGAACACAGAAAGAAAAGGGGGGGGTTGGGGATTTAGCTCAGTGGTAGGGCGCTTGCCTAGCAAGCGCAAGGCCCTGGGTTCGGTCCCCAGCTCCGAAAAAAAGAAAAAAAAAAAAAAGAAAGAAAATGGCTGCCTCCAATCTAAAGAAAGAGGCTTAAGGCTCTTCTACTTCAGCCCTCAGAAGAAATGCAATTTTGATTTTAAGTTCCACAAACTGTATAGGCAGTAAGTTTAATATTTATGATATAGCTATGATAGTGTATAGTTAAAATATTTTAGATATTTAGGAAGTTCACACACATAAAACTTACTCTTACAGAATGTAACAAAGGCAAGAGTTGGTTTTTATTTTAAAATCAATCATAATTATGATTAAATAATAAGCATTAAGTAAAATAATTTAAAGTATTAAATCGATAAAAAGTCTGTATATTATGATGCAGGATAATAAATGAAACTGTGGATTCAGTGAGGCAGTTTGTAATTTTAATTTATTCAGTTAAGAAATAGTAATCTTTGTAGCAAATTTTATTACTTGATAGAGTTCTGAAAATAACCCTAATTCTCACCAAAAACATAACAACAACATATGTTAACTGACTTGATCAGAAATTATTTCTCATGGAAATATATATATTTAACATTTGTTTTGCTTGTGAATTGTGTATTTTTTTGGTGGCAGGAGGAGGGTATTGAAACAATTTCATGTAGCCTTGAGCTGGCTTCAAACCTGCCATGTTGTAGTTGGCCCTTGAATCTCTAAACTTTACCTCTGCCTCCCAAGTTCTGGAATCAAAGATGTGCAGCTTGTACCTCCCTACAGACTTCAAAATATCACTTCTTTCCTAAGCCTTTACAATGTTACCTTATCCCACAGTCTAAAATTTGTACCAAACTATGTAAGCAATTCTGCTCATCTTTCTTAAAATAACTCTTCATACCATGGAGACTCTTAAGTCTGTCAAAAATAGCTAGGAGAAGTGAATTTGGATCATTTGATCATAGCTCATCTCTCACTTCTTCAGTGCTTTGTGAATCACTGCAATCATCTAAGCATGCTCTCTTGAAAAGAAAAAAACACCCCTAAGAATCAGATTTTATATATACATACAAACATGTAGCTTAAATGTCAAAAAATTGGCAGAGTATGTCATGCCTGGCTTCTAGCTGTTCGTCACCATGGGACCAGCCATCTGACCTCAGTTGCACTGTGAATCACACAGTCCACAGCAACACAGATCCCTGATTCTAAGGCTCAGTCTACCTTCCAGTACACAGCAGGTGTTCACATGCACTGAGCATTTCTAATGTCCATGTCTTCATCTGAAACCAAATATAAAAATATCAAGTAAAACATACCCATCAACCATGTGTAACTCCTCTCCCTTCTCAAACTTGAAAAAGAAAAAATGTGGGAAAAAACCCTATTTTGCACAGAAAGGCATAGAGAGTATGTAAAAGCAACAGTAGATGACTTTTAAAAATTATTTCATGATTTTTTTGAATTACCTCAGATTCTGTTGTTATGTCTCCCATTTCATTTCTGATTTTGTTAATTTGGACTCACTCTTTGTTCCCTCTGGTTACTCTAGCTAAGGGTTATCTTGTTGGTTTTCTCAAAGAACCATCTTTTGGTTCTGTTGATTCTTTCTATGGTCCTTTTTGTTTCTACTTGGTTGATTTCAACCCTGAGTGTGATTATTTCCGGCCTTTTACTCCTCATGAGTGTATCTGCTTCTTTTTGTTCTAGAGCTTTTAGGTGTACTGTCAAGCTGCTGATGTATGTTCTCTCCTGTTTCTTTCTGCAGGCACTCAGAGCTATGAGTTTTCCTCTTAGCACAGCTTTCATTGTGTCCCATAAGTTTGGATATGTTGTGCCTTCATTCAAATTCTAAGAAGTCTTTAATTTCTTTATTTCTTCCTTGACCAAGTTATCATTGAGTAGAGCATTGTTCAACTTCCATGTATTTTGTTCTTTCTTTATTATTGTTATTGAAGGCCAGCCTTAGTCCATGCTGATCTGATAGGATGGATGGGGTTATTTCTATTTTCCTGTATCTGTATTGTCATGTTTTGTGACCAATTATGTGATCAATTTTGGAGAAGGTACCATGAGGTGGTGAGAAGAAGGTATATCCTTTTGTTTTAGGATGGAATTCTTTATAAATCATCAAATCCTACTACAAAAGCTTATATTCAACAAAACTGGAAAATCTGGAGGAAATGGACAATTTTCTAGACAGATACATGGTACCAAAGTTAAATCAGGAACAGATAAACCCAGAACTTCTAAAGAAATAGAAGCAGTCATTAAAAGTCTTCCAAACAAAAAGAGCTAAGGACCAGATGAGTTTAGTGCAGAATTCTATCAGACCTTCATAGAAAACCTCATACCAATACTTTCCAAAATATTCCACAAAATAGAAACAGATGGAGCACTACCAAATTCCTTCTATAAAGCCACAATTATTCTTATATCTGAACCACACAAAGACCCAACAGAGAAAGAGAATTTCAGACCAATTTCCCTTATGAATATTGACCCAAAAGTACTCAATAAAATTCTTGCAAACAGAATCTAAGAGCACATCAAAACAATCATCAATCATGACCAAGTAGACTTCATCCCAGAGATGCAGGGATAGTTCGATATGTGGAAAACCATCAACATAATCCACTATATAAACAAACTTAAATATAAAAACCACATGACCATTTCATTAGATGCTGAGAAAGCATTTGACAAAATTCAACACCCCTTCATGATAAAAGTCCTGGAAAGAACAGGAATTCAAGGTCCATACCTAAATATAGTAAAAGCCATACACAGCAAACCACTAGCTAACATTAAACTAAATGGAGAGAAATTTGAAGCAATCCCACTAAAATCAGGGACTAGGCAAGGCTGCCCACTCTTTCCCCACTTATTCAATCTAGTTCTCAAAGTCATAGCCAGGGCTACTAAGCCTGAAAAACAACTTCAGCAAAGTGGCTGGGTATAAAAATAACTCAAACAAATCAGTAGCCTTCCTCTACATAAAAGATAAATAGGCTGAGAAAGAAATTAGGGAAACAACACCTTTCATAATAGTCACAAATAATATAAAATACCTCTGTGTGACTTTAACCAAGCAAGTGAAAGATCTGTATGACAAGAACTTCAAGTCTCTGAAGAAAGAAATTGAAGATCTCAGAAGATGGAAAGATCTCCCATGCTCAAGGATTGGCAGGATTAATATAGTAAAAATGGCCATTTTACCAAAAGTAATCTACAGATTCAATGCAATCTCCATCAAAATTCCAAATCAATTCTTCATAGAGTTAGAAAGAGCAATTTACAAATTCATTTGGAATAACAAAAAAAAAAAAAAACCCAGGATAACTAAAACAACCCTGAGATTTCACCTCACACCAGTCAGAATGGCTAAGATAAAAAACTCAGGTGACAGCAGATGCTGGCAAGGATGTGGAGAAAGAGGAACACTCCTCCATTGTTGGTGGGATTGCAAACTGGTACAAACTCTCTGGAAGTCAGTCTGGAGGTTCCTCAGAATATTGGAAATTGCACTACCTGAGGACCCAGCTTTACCTTTCCTGGGCATATACCCAAAAGATTCTCCAACATACAACAAAGACACATGCTCCACTATGTTCATAGGAGCCTTATTTATAATAGCCAGAACCTGGAAAGAACCCAGAAGCCCTTCAACAGAGGAATTGATACAGAAAATGTGGTACATCTACACAATGGAATACTACTCAGGTATCAAAAAACAATGACTTCATGAAATTCATAGGCAAATGGAATGAACTAGAAAATATCATCCCGAGTGAGGTAACCCAATCACAGAAAAACACACATGGTATGCATCATTGATAAGTGGATATTAGCCCAAATGCTCGAATTACCCAAGATGCAATGCACGGACCACATAAAACTCAAGAAGGATGACCAAAATGTGGATGCTTCACTCCTTTTTTAAAAGGGAAACAAAAATATCCATAGGAGGGAATAGAGAGGCAAAGTTTAGAGCAGAGACTGAAGGAATGGCCCAGAGCCTGCCCATATATATATATAGCCACCAAAACTAGAAAAGATGGATGATGCAAAGAAGTGCATGCTGACAGGAACCAGACATAGATCTCTCCTGAGAGACACAGCCAGAACATGTCAATTACAGAGGCAAATGCTAGCAGCAAACCGCTGAACTGAGAACTGAACCCCCCGTTAGAGGAATTAGAGAAAGGACTGAAAGAGCTAAAGGTGCTTGAGATCCCATATGAACAACAATGCCAACCAACCAGAGCTTCCAGGGATTAAACCACTACCCAAAGAATATACATGGACTGACCCTGGGCTCCAACTGCATATGTAGCAGTGAATAGCCTTGTTGGGGCACCAGTGGAAGGGGAAGCCCTTGGTCCTGCCAAGGTTGGACTCCCAGTGTAGGGGATTGTTGGTGGGAGCGTTAAGGGGGCTGATGGGGAGGGGAACACCCAAATTGAAAGGGAGTGATTGGGGTTAGGGAGCTGATGAACAGGAAACCAGGAAAGGGAATAACATTTGAAATTTAAATAAGAAATACCCAATTTAATAAAAATGGAAAAACTTAAAAAAAAGAAAAAAATTATTTCATAGGAGAGTGTAGACTAGTATATTTGCACATGCTCTGGGAGGGAAAATTTGGGTTGGGGGAATGTGAATATGAACAAAATACAGTATATGAAACTATCAAAAATTAATAAAATACTTTATGTAAGATAAATATTTTAAAGTAAAAATAAATAAATATAAAGGAGTAGATGCGTTGTCTACACCCAATTATTCAAGCTATCATACAAAAGGGAGAAATTTCAAAATCATGCTATCAAAAAATATAGTCCTTCTAAATGTTTTAATGTTCCTATCAACCAATGTACATTCAGTTGAGATGCTCAACAAGCTTTATCCATTTGTTCTGGTTGTCATTCTGATTGGATTATGACAACTTCGAAGCATAATCTGAAACCAGGCCTGTTCCTCATCTCGTAATGTGTCAGGGCAGGCTGTTTTTTATTTTATTTTTATTTTTGTATTATGTCTTCCAGTTTTGTGGTTTTATGGGATTCCTGAGTTTACAAATGCCTGTGTCTCTGTATCTACATCTGTTTCTTGTGTCTTTTCCTAGAACCTTCATTCTTGTTTGTTTTGTTCTATTCCAATTTGTTTGGCTTTGGCATTATATTATGTTATATCATATTATATTATATTATATTTATTACATTATATTATATTTCCTTAGAAACTCTATGTTTCGTAACAAAAGACCAAAAGAGAACAGATATGTAGGGGAGGGGAACTGGAAAGGAACCAAGAAGAGTAGAAGGAGGGGAACTATAACCAGGACATATTATATTGAATAATAATCAATTTTCGTTTAGAAAAGAACATTGCCTAATCTTGTTACGCAGGGCATCAAGCAGTTCAAGGTGATGACAGCACCCTTGCCCCCTCCAACCAGAAGAGAAATGTCTCTCTTGCTGCTTGCCAGAAAGTGTGTGGAGTGTTTGAGACTGGGGTTCTAGAGTGGCAATGCCATCGCAGACCCTTGCTTCACCTCCTGAGTCTTACAGTCAGGCAGGAGTGTTACCGACTGGTGCTCTATGAATAACACACTGTCTAATAAACCCCTGTGTGTCAAAGAAGTTGCGACAATCCAATGTACTTGTTTAGTCTCCACCTTAGGAACCACGCAATGTTTCCTCCTCTATGGGGCTCACTCCTTGACTCACATTCTTTCCCCCTAACAAGTGTCCTGGGGGGCTTTCATCTCACTTTAGGCAGAAATGAGGAAGCTGAACACTTCACATGTGTTTAGAAAGAGACAGAATCAAAATTTAAACATAGTATATCCTTTCTGAACCGCTATTCTTTTTTTATCTCCCTGTACAATGTTATTTTTACTTACTTTTGAGATTCTGATATAAGTACGTTTCTCTCTCCCCTTTTCCTACTTCAAACCCCACCATATGCCCCTCCCCAACCTCCTTCAAATTCATGACTACTTTTCTATTAATTGTTACTACATGCATGCATCGATATGTACATATGTGCATATTCTTAAAAATAGCCATTCCATCGGTATAATGTTACTGGTGTGCATGTTTTCGGGGCTGATCCTTTGGCAACGGGCAACCAATCCAGGTGATACCAGTATTCTCATGAGGTAAAGATCACAGAGCTGAGAACAGTGACTGGAAACTGGTGACAACCATGCTCTTGGTGTGGGGTACAACTGTGACTTTAAAGGAGTGGCTCTGCAGTGACAGCATTGTCCTGGATCATGGTCAGAGGGTCTCCTGTCCCCTGTAAAAAGAAAAGCTTGCTGCCTTTATATTCTTTATATGCTTGCCTATATATTGCAAGGGTCCTTGTGAACTTTGAGAGTTTCTGCTTTCCACAACTTGTGAGGTTTGCTTACTTTCTGATTCTCAGTCATTTTAACATTTAAAGAGCATACAAAGATAAACTTAAGTATATCCTTCATATAAATTTAGGTTTGAATTTTCCTTAATCACTAATTTGAGCCCAAATAAATACAATCTCATCATTAATTCAAACTTTTAAAAAAAAATGGCTGGAACTCCTTGGAAGACTGGGTACATTTGCCAACTCTGATTCCTTACATTTGTTTTGGGATCCACTCTTACTGGTTCTTTCCTGTCAGTCCCCTAAGACTGTCCCGATCAAAGCCTCCAGTGGTCATGCTGTGACAAATTGAAGTTAAAGCAATAGTCAGTGCTCTTATCAGTCAGACTCCAGACTGACCAGTTTTCGGGCTCCAGGTTCCAAGGTGGGAGCTGTGTCTCTGGTGTGCCTTACATCAATGTGGCTCTCCCCTTCCAGATGAGCACTGGACTATGACGGCTTTGTGTCTTTATGCCTTAATGTAATGCTGTTTCCACAGGAATGTACATGTCTACTTTTTCTTCTATTGTTCCAAGGCTTTATGTATGCTTGTTTTATTTGCTTACTTATTTTAAGTTCCAATTCGTGATTTTCCACAAATGTTCTGATCTCTGTCAGATTTCCAGAAATCATTCTTCCAGATGCTCAAACATTTCAGTCAGTTCTGTCCCTAAGAACATCTCTCACCACCCTGCAACCTCCTGTTCCAATCTGGGCCACATGATTTCAAGGCTTGGTTACAACTACATTCCCCTCAGAATTTCAGTCTGTTAGACTTGAGGCTTTAAGTCCTGTGTCTTCTCTCTTTTCTCTCCCTTTCCTTTTTGAAGCAGGCACCAAGAGCTTCCTAGACATCATAAAGGCAGAAATGCCTCCCCCATGCTGTATATAGAATTGAATTTATCATGGTAGAAGCTCATTAAATATTTTATTATTTTGAATTAATAAATGTGTTATTGTGTATAATCAGGAGGTACAGTTTCATATTTTGACATGAATATGTTTTATAGAATTATATTCAATCAAGCTGCTTAACCTCTCCTACTTACCATTTTTTGTAAGTAAGAACACTTAAATTCTGTCCTTTTAGAATTTTTAAATATAAGTGAGATCATGCAAATTTTTCTTAGAGCGAATTTCACTTAGGGTAATATTTTCAAATGGCTTAGCTAATTTGATTCTTCAAAATTATGACAAGGAATTTGTAGAAGATGGTATAAGTACGTTTGAAGATACATTTTTAAAATCAATGTGTAATCATACTTAATGATTATCTAATCGCATCAGTAAGAGCTTGAAGTAAAGTGAGAAGGTTGAGATTCAAGTCCTAGACTGACTACTAACCTCCAGTATAATCTTCTCTCCTCTAGCTATCTGGATTTTCATTTCTGCACACTGTGGTTCGGAGATTGGGCAGATGCTTGGTCTGAGCCTCCGGTACTCTTGAGAGTTAGTGGAACATTTAGTAGTTTTGTCCAAACAGGGGAAGTTACATCACTGAAGGCATGACCTCCAAGAAGTTACTGGGATACTTGGCCCCCTTCCACTCGCTGTTCTGTTCTTCCTCCAGGAAGCATGCTGGCCCTCTTGGTCATGTGTTCCCATGGCGATGCACAATGTTCCCACAGGCCCAGAGAAATACTGGTGACAAATGACTAAAACCATTGGCCAAAATCAACATTACTCACTGTAAGGATGGGAGCTGTGTTCCCGTTCATTGCAATATTTCTGTTGTCCTTCATAGGGTGTGGGCATTGAAGAAACTCAAGGTCATCATGGGAATTGACTGAGTCCACTGCACAGTGCAGTAATCAGTCAGCTTAGAAAGTGAAAGCAACCCTTCAGAAAGTCGAGGGGCTGCTCAGGCTGGCTGACTCCAGACTGACGGGGTTTCTAACTTTAGGTTCCAGGATGGGCATTGTGTCTGTAAAGCGCTTCACAGAAATGTGGCTTTTCCCATTCTAGATGAGCGCTGGGCTCTGAAATGCAGTACTGCCCAGGCTAGAAATGACATCCTGGTCTGGAGGAGATGAATCAATTAATTCACTAAATTACCACCAAGGGAACTTCTCTTGGAAAATTCCTGTTGATAAACAGCAAAATAAATAAACACAAAAACACGAGTTGTTTATCCCATTAGTAGCTTACATTTTAAAATCCCTATTGATAGCTTACTGACAATAGCAAAGTTAAGTACCCCCTGATTCCATTTCTTTTGGGTCCTTATCCATTTCTAACCCCCTGCCATAGTATTTCTCCTTCCATCCAAATGGGGACTATTGTGTCTTTTTTTCAAACCATCAAAAATTTAACATTTCTTTTCTTTCTAAATTGTTATTTTAAAATGATTTCTTTTTGTTTATTGAGATTATATAAATTATATATAATTACCTCATTCTTACCTTCCCTTTCCTGCCTCTAAGGCCTCCCAAGTATCCCTGTGGTTCTACATCATATTCATACAAGTAGCTTACTTCTCAATAGAGGACTTTTTCCGAGTCTAGTTTGAACTTGAGAGATAACCAGAGTTAAGTTTCTTCCATTTATGAAAAAATCAAAATGAACACGTTAGTTTATTTTTAATCCTTTAGATGTATGCGTTGGTGTGGTAACACAAGTGCCTCTATTAAAATCCATAATTAGCCAGGTAGTTCACTGCTGTCCCTAAACTGACTTTTTAACGTTGTTGATAGATACCAGGAACAGGGCTGGACCTCTGGGTATTTATCCTGCCCCAGGTCTTCAGTGTTCTCATGAGTACCCATTTACTGTGACCTCTGATATGACCTCTCTGGTCCACTTCTACACATGCCCAGAGCATCATTGCTGACTTGCTTTCCTACTAAGTTGAGAATTTTTTTTTCAGCTCTGTTGAGGGAGGCTTGGGGAAATATGTAAATTCATACTGTGGGGATTTCCCTGTGTGTGCATAATCTTTAAGAGAAGGCACACAGCTGTAAATTGAAGCTGCTGAACGCTGGCTCTATGAATATTTCATGTTTCTTCCTGGACATTGACTTTGTAACCTGTATCTAAAGTGAAAAGAGAGAGTGTGTGTGTGTGCCAAGAGGCCAGTTTCCATAGGAACAAAGATGGCAATGGAAAAAAAAAAGAACCCATCTAGGCTGGAGTAGGCCTCCAGGTAAGGTGAACTCACAAGAGTGGTGTTAAAAGTAATGCATTTGAATAATTTAATTCCATTTTCAAACTCATCTTAGAAAAAGCTTCACATAGGTGATATTGGTAAAAATCTTGTAAAGAGATATATGTTCTTTGAAATAAAAATGAATCAGAAAGGTAATTCTATTTTTAACTTGGGTAGTTACAATCTGAATAGGATAAAGAAAAATCAGAGGAAAAACATGAAAACTATGAGAAAATTAAAGCAATACAAAGTGTTTCTATTAATGAATAACTGTAGCCCATATTACTGTAAAACACTCTAGATAACCTAAAAATTAAATAACTGTAATCAGTAACCTCAATATTAATAGATGAATTATTAGTAAGAAATTCAATTTAGAATAGAACTTGTAACTTATAAATAACTTCTCACAGGAAGTGTAAGAAAGCAAGGTTCCTCTGTACTGTTTTTAAAACTAAGAAGAAAAACTACTTTAGGAAGAATCTTTTTATGCAAATTTTAAACTTCTGCTAATTGAATTTTTTTCTTTTCTCTCTCTCTCTCTCTCTCTCTCTCTCTCTCTCTCTCTCTCTCTCTCTCTCTCTCTCTCTCTTCATGTTCAATTTGTAAAGAAGCCTCTGTCTCCTGTCTCTTCCTTCTTCATGACCTCCCTGGTATTCTCCACGGTACCTTAGTGACCACAGGGTTGCCTCACAGAGCTCCAAAGAAGAGTGACTTTTAAAATCCATCATCATAAAAACCACTCATCGCTATAGAGTGTCATCAGATATTTCAATACATGTACACAATAAATGTGATATTTAAACCGAACTAAGTGTAATTTTCTCCTTAAATGCTTAGAGCTCCATGTGAGTGTGTGTGTGTGTGTGTCCGCACACGCGCACATGCATGCGCACACACGCACACCCCCCATACTAGTGAGCATGTATATATATATATATATATATATATATATACATATATATATATATGTATATATGTATGTATATGTGTATGTATGTATGAATGTATGTATGTATGTATGTATGTATTCAATCCAGCTAGGTCTCCCCAGTGACCTCTAGGCACCCTCCTGTTTGGACTTCTACGCTGTTGGAATTGAAGACACAGACAAACAGTTATGCTCAGCTTTTGTTCATTAATTTTTGTGTATTCTCTCATATAATACATCCTAACCACACCTTCTCCTCCCTCAATTCCTCACAGTTCCCTGGGACCTACTTTCTTCTCCAGATCTGCTCTGCCCAACCTTCCCCCAGAAAAAACTAGACCTCCCAGTGACATCAACCAAACATAGCACAAGAGTACCCAGCTTTTTAATTAAATAGTAGGAACCTGAATTCAAAAATCTCATGCTTGAGGCATAAGCAATTTACTGGATGATGTATCCTGAAAGCCCCGTATAATTTCTTAACAGTACAGACATTCAAAACTTTTCTTCTAGCTTTTTGAAACCTATCACATTATCTTTAGTCTCCCCTAGGGCAATAGCACTCGCACCAAAACTTCCTATTCCTGTCAAAGCACAGCTTAGAAGCCATTGATCAAGCCACACATCCAGCTTTTCCCAAGTTCTAGCAGCCACCTTTGTTAAAATTTAATTAAAAAATTAAGGAGTTTATGAACAGCAAATAAAGTAATGGACAGTTTTAAGAGATATCATACAGAATGGATGAAACTTTATACAATATGGATCTGACAAAGGATTATTATCCAGAAGACATAGGAACCCAGAAAGTCTCACTGGAACAACAAATGAACAAAAACCATGACTTAAAAATGGACAATAAACCCAAATAGATACTTGTCAAGAAGACATAAAAAATTTCCAGTAATTAGACCAATGATTCATATTGCCAATCTTAATGAGCAGATTTCTTGTGTGTTTGACTGCCCTTCCTTTATTTTCTTTTTAATTAGTTATTTTGTTTATTTACATTTCAAATGTTATCCCCCTTCCCAGTTTCCCCTCCACAAACCTCCTATTCCATTCCATCTCCTCCCAGCTTCTGTGAGGGTATTGGGTCATTGAGCCTTCACAGGACCAAAAGCCTCCCCTCCCATTGATGCCAGACAATGCCATCCTCTGCTACATATGCAGCTTGGGCCGTGGGTCCCTCCATGTGTACTCTTTGGTTTGGTTTTAGTCTTTGGGAGCTCTGGTGGATCTGGTTGGTTGAAATTGTTGTTCTTCATGTGGCGTTGTAAACTCCTTCAGTTCCTTCAGTCCTTCCTCTAACTCCTCCATTGGTGTCCCTGTGCTCAGTCTGGTGGTTGGTTGCAAGCATCCGAATCTGTATTGGTCAGATTCCGGCAGAGCCTCTCAGGAGACAGCTATATCCAGTTCCTGTCAGCAAACACTTCTTGGCATCAGCAATAGTGTCTGGGTTTGGTGGCTGCATATGGGATGAGTCCCTAGGTGGGGCAGTCTCCGGATGGCCTCTCCTTCAGTCTCTGCTCCACACTTTGTCCCTTTATTTCCTTTAGAGGAGCAATTCTAGGTTAAAATTTTTGAAATGGGTGGCACCATCCCTCAACCAGGGACCATGCCTAACCTCTGGATATGGTCTCTACAGGTTCTCTCTCCCCTTTGTTGGGTATTTCAGCTAATATCATCCCTGCTGTGTCCTGGGGAGCCTCTTGCTTTCCTGACATTTGGGACTTTCTGATGGGTATCCCCAGTTCCCCATCCCCCATTGCTATACACCTCTGTTCAAATTCCTGACCCTCTGTATATCACCCCCATCTCCTCCCACACCCGATCCTGCCTCCCTTCCCCCCTCCCCTTGACTGCCCTTCTTAACTCCAAAGAAGACAGTATTTGTCCTTGAGATGCCATGACTGGGGCTCCTCAGAATAAGATGTGTGCCCTTGGAAAGCACTCACCACAGACGGGAATCAGTAAAAGCCTACCATATATAAATGGAACTTTGAAAATACAATTTCTCATATTGGATGTCTGGACAATATCAAAATGGTTTAATGATAGAAAAATTTGACTAACATCAGAGATAACTATGGGTGCCGATATCAACCCATAAAAACCAAGGAGACCAGATGAATTGAGAGGACATGACTCTGTGCATATGGACACTTATTCAGAGGATGTCAAAATATTTAAAGTAAAACTTAACAATGCCAAACTCACAGGTGGAGATGCTAACACTTTATAGGTGAATATAAATGTTTAAATGGACACCATGGAATCTTGACCTAGCACACCTATATACCACATAGATATATTCTTTGTAAGTAAATGAAGAAACACTCACCAGGAAAAATCTGCTAAATCCTAAGACAAATTTTGTGATTTTAGTTTTTTTACTACATTTATTTATTTGGAGGGATGGCCCATGTGCACGCCACAGCATGCCTGTGGAGGACAGAGGATACCTTGTAGGACTCAGCTCTCTCCTTCTACCATTTAAGTCCTGGGACTCCAGCTCACATGGTGAGCACCTTACCTTCTGAGCCATTTTGCTGTTCTTGATAAACCACCAACCAAAGTGTCCACATGGACTGACCCATGCCTCCAGCCTCATGTAGAAGAGGATGGCCTTGTAGGGCACCAATGGGAGAAGAGGCTTTTGGTCCTATAAAGGCTTGATGCCCCAGCGTAGGGGAATGCTAGAGCAGTGAGGTGGGAGTTGGTGGATGAGTGGGGGAACACCCTACATAAAGGAAAATAATCACATCTTCTCTTGTTTCAGTCATATTTCATTTTCAAATATCAGTAAGATATCTAGGAAACCCTCAACTGTTTTAAAACTAATTGGTTTTCTTTGAAATAACAATAAAAACAATCAGAAAGGAACTTAGAAAGATTATTAGAATGATAATTAAAAAATACACTCAAACTAGCACGATTCAGTGAGGCACTATTTAAAAGGAGATGAATTGTAGTAAATATCCACATTTCAAAGAAGACATGGAAAGCCAGTGTCAGACCCTAGAACTGCAGTGCTACCCACAACACACTTCCTGTTCAAATGGTGACCGCAGCCTGGAGCAATGGTCACTGCATGGCCAAGTGAATAACTATCACCAGGGACCACCATAAACTATAGGTAGACGGGGCGGAGGGGGGGGTCGTTGGGCCCTATCACTTACTGCTGAAATGCTGACAACTTACAGATTCTAGGAGGAGGGTAAGCACGGTGTCCATTTGTATGGTCTCTGGTGAGCACACCAGGTTCCAACGGGTAGGACAGGTTAAACTCATAAAACAAAACAAAAAGTTATGATTATGGTAAAAAAAAAAGATTTGTAGGAAAGAGGAGATGTTACCAAGGATAAGAAGAAAAGTTGGAGAGAGGGTAACTGGGTAACTATATAGGATTGTATGAAATGGTCAAAGAACAAATTTTATTTAAAAATTAAAAGTAATGTGCACATGTACAATTATTAAAATATAGACTGTATCCCAATGTTCTCTTATGAAACAACAACTATACCCAGCACACGCTCTACTCAGTTCATTCTGCATGCCTCCATTCAGGTGCCTACCAAGTGTATGAAAATCCTCAACTTCATTGCAAATTACTCAGTATAGAGTACTCTGGGCATTCACCACTACATACTCACCAGCATGGCTGACAGAAAAAGACAACACACAAACAAACAGCCAAGTAGTGCAAGGATGCACCTGTTAGAATTCTTATACTGTTGAGCATTTCAACAGGTGTGCAAGCATTTTGTAGAACTATTTCCAGTACCTACGGGAGCTGAATGTACATCGACCTTGTGACTCTCCAACCTACTTCCTTATTGTGTTCCTTACCATTATATATTGACGAAATCATGCACGAAATCACTCAGAGTCCTAGTACCTGTGGGAACCAAAATGAACTGTCTGGAGCAGGATAGGAGAGGAAAGCTGTGGCATTCACACCATTAGGCGCAGTACAGTGATACATACGAACAACGAATACAGGCATGAGTGTGCGGCCCCAAGGCAGCCGGTGAAAGGACCAAGCCCCAAAATAGTTTCTGTGGTATTAGCATGCTTTTATCCATGTAAATGTAAACAATAGCAAAAGTGTTCCAGGGTGTTAAAATACAAGAATAAACATAGCCACTGAGAGGTGGATATTTATCAATAAAGGGTCTGCATGTAGCTTGTAGGAGGTTAACAAGGTTTTGTCTCCTGAGTACAGCTGACAAGAGGGGGTTGATTTTTGTGTGGACTCCTACCGTCATACAGAGTTTATGCTCTCTTCAGTCACTGTTCCATTCCAAAGGAGATTTCAAATAGAACAGGAGAAATGCTTTCCCTTGTTTCCAGCTTAGCTTTTTTTAAAAGCACTATCAAAGTGTTTCCATCTGGACTTCTCACTCCTGCTCTTGACAGCCACTGTCCTCCTTTCTGCGGCCATAAATTAATTGTATTGTTTGTGTTTTCCCTTGGTTCCCAGAAGGTGTTTAATGCTAGGGCTTTAGCATCCCCAAGGTAAGTCCTCTGCTATTGAGTCTCTTTTCTTGAAGAGAGGCAATTAGTAAGGGTAATAGCTCCCTAGTTACCTCTGCTACTTTCTCTGGGGAGGGGAGGATTTTGCTTTCTGCAAATGAAGAAGTCTATATTGAGCCATAATCTTCCTCTGCACTGCTTCAGACACCTGGCATGTTTAATGTGTGTCTCCTGCATGCTAATCATTTTTCTTTTCTTTCATAAAAATACGTTAAAGCAATTGCTTTCTTGCATGCCAACTTTCGAGAAGCTTTTAATTAAACAGGAGGATATTTATAGAAACAAATTACTTGGTCCTCCACAGTAATTATAAACTTCCTTTGTTACTTGAAAAAAATACCGTTACTCATTGATTTATATTAGAGCAAACGCAGGTTGCGTTGAATTTAAGATACAGCTAATATAATGTGCTAACCAAGAGACACAACTCAGTGTCATTCCTTTCGTGCAAACCATACAAACCTATCTTAAAGCACAAAAGATTCATAGGTTAAAAGAAACTGGCTCATAAAAGCATTTATTAACAGAACACCTTTTCTTTTCATAAGTCAAAGCATATTTCTAAAAGTAAAAAACTAATTTTTTATCCCTACCAGAAATAGCTTTATCTCTTTGAGCCGTCCTATGAAGGAGTGACAAGCAAGAAATCAGGGATGCCATAGGTACTTTCTTGTCACTGTGGCAGGATACCCTGGCAGAGTGTTCTATCATACAGAATTTATTCTCACTCCATTCAAGGTTTAACGTGGCTTACAGTTCCAGAGGACACAGTCTGTCATTATATAAAAGACTTGGCAGCAAGTAGAGAATGCTTGGTAATCACAGTTCATCCACACTCCGAAAACAGGGATCAACAGGCATGTTCTCCGTTCACTGTCTCTGTCTGATATCGTCCAGGAACTCCTATGTAAGATATGATCCTAGGAGTCCTTCCACATCAATTAACATATAACTCACATATATTCCTTCACAGGCATCCATGGATATAATCTCCCAGGACACTCTAGATTCTTCCAAGTCGAGGACACTATCACAAGGAACGACAGTCTTCTTGCACCAAATAAATGGGCTTAGAATGCCTTCCACAATGAATCATTCGTAGAATCTGGATCTTTGATAGTCTCGCTGAATCTTAGCCAGTGTGTTTAAAGACCAAGTGTAGGTGGTGGCCACTGTCATTTTAGGAACGAGCTTAAGTCAGTAACTATAACAAGCTGAAATGATTACGATGGCATTTGAAAAAGTCGGATATCTGAGATCTAAAGAGAAGAGTCACAGATTATATGCCTTCACATTTGGGCTGTCTCAGAGCACACTGGAATTTTATATTTAGCCAGTTTTCTCAAAGTAAGGATCGGGTAGTGGCACCCAACAAGGAGAGCATGCCTAATTTCATTAGTCACCCAGGTCTGCACTATTCAATAAACTATAATTGACAACTGTTTTCTTACCATTTTCACTTTGCAAAAATATTCTTGGTTTTGCATTTTCTAATAATTATGAGGCATTTTTTTTTGTTTTGTTACATTCTATTTATAATATAGCTTTTCTTACACTTGCATGGTTTCTGAATTGATTGCTGTTTTAGTTTCTATGGTAACTCTGCCAGTTCCCTACCTATAAATAGATATTTTATAATAGCAGGCATATGAAAGTTCAATTTTAAACACCCTTCTGCAATAAGGAGGGGAATTGCTATAAAAAAATAACATATGAATCAAGGTTTAAAGTAACAGATATTTCATACCTGTCAGAATGTAAAAATAGAAGTAAGATTGAAAATTCATGTAGGTGCAGGCTGCAAACATATGTGCCAAGAGAGGAGAATTGAAGCCTTGAAAACCAGAGCTGTGGAGTTGGGACACGCTTTTAAGCTTAGCCTTCATTGGAAAGCATGTGATATCTTTTAAAATAGCATTCATTATCTACACACGGCTCTCACAGACTGCGTTTCGTCGGCTGGTTCTTACAGGACTCTGAAGCACGGTTTTGTAGAAACTATTACGTGTGAGTTAGAGATGGGGTCGGTGTTACCCCCAATCCATCCTTCTCTTTTAACTTTTTCCTATCATGAGCTCTGGGAACTGAACCCAGGTCCTCAGGAAGAGCAGCAAGCGCTCTTAACCACCAAATCACACCCCTCGCCCCCCACCTCCAACCCCGTTTCAGAGTTTTTTAGATTCGCAAAGTTAAGGGAATCAATCAGTCTTGGTTTTGAGGCTTCCGTGTCTATATTTTCCCAGGGAGCCTCTGCTACTTCCAAATTTAGTACGTGTTCTGCACTTGTTTCTGTTTTTGGTTTTTTTTTTTAAATCCTTTTCACAATTCAGATTTTATCCCCTCCTGGTCCACCCTCTGACTGTTCCACACCCTATATGTCCTCCCCTACCCCATTCATGTCTCCATGAGGATATTCCCCACCCCCCCATCCCCCCCCCCCACCCCCACCCCCACCCCCACCCCCCCATCCCATCAGACCTCCCCACTCCCTGGAACCTCCAGTCTCTTGAGGTTAGGTGCATCTTCTCTGACTGAACCCAGACCCGGGAGTCCTCTGCTGTGTCACGGCCTCTTATCAGCTGTTGTATGCAGTGTTGGTGATCCAGTGTCAGAGAGATCTCGGGGGTCCAGGTTAGTTGAGACTGCTGGTCCTCCTACAGGGTTGCCCTCCTTGCCAACTTCTTCCATCGTTTCCCCTAATTCAATCACAGAGGTCAGCAGCTTCTGTCCATTGGTTGGGTGCAAATACCTGCATCTGACCCTTTCAGCAGCTCGTTGGGTTTTATTATCAATTTTACTCTCTGGAAACTTCATACATGCACGTGACGTGCTTCAGTCAAGCCCATCTCCCTTCTCCCATCCAGTTTCTCCTCTGCCCCACAACTATCCTCCCACCGTATTTTATGTGTTTGACTTAAATACACTTCAATGCACTTTCCCCATTAAAGTAGTTTTAAATCTATTGCAATTTATTCTTGCATCTTTTATGAGTTACTCTTTATGGAAATTCAATGGGCTATCAGCACTCAGCCTTCTTCTACTCGCCGTACATTAAGTCTCAAGTGTACATGGACTCATTTTTAGACTGTGTTGTGGCCTATTCATTTATTTTCCCATTTCCAAGCTGATAACAGTTAATGAGGACATTTTAATACATTTGCAAAAATATATTGGGGTTCCACTTAATTGCTCTTCCTGAAGAGCATTAAAGCCAGCATAAAGCTTCTTAAGTTCTCCATCACTGCCTGCATTAGGTTCCCACAGATCATGGAGGTGTCTACTCAGTGTTATATTCAACAGTGACAAGCAATCCTTGTGTGTGTGGGGGGGGGAGACTCATAAAGAGTCTAGAATTGTGTGAGGGATTTCATAAGTAATAAATGATAAATTTTTGGTCACCATTACTGATTATTCGTTGCTGTCAATACTGGCATGTTTACTTTGCATTTGGTCATCTGACCTGTTAGCCCTGTGCCGGTATCACTGTGTAAAGACACACTAAAGGATCTTTGTCTTTCCTAACAGGCATTTTATCTCCTTTACATGAAAGCGTATTACATTTGTTTCTTTATTTAATGTGTGTGTGTGTGTGTGTGTGTGTGTGTGTGTGTGTGTGTGTGTTTATGGGTGTGGAAGCATGCACGGCCCAGTGCGTGTGTAGAGGTCAGAGAACAGCTCTCAGAAATCAATGCTCTCCTACCATGAGGCTCCCAGGGATGGAACTCGGGTGGTTGGACTTGGCAATGAGTGTCTTTAGCAATGAGCCTCTTGGTAAATGGATTCTCTGGGCTTTCTTTATCATCCAAGTCACATGTTATTAGCAGAGAAAAAGCCCATTGTGTCATGGGAGCCTGAGAAATTTTACCCGAGTTTGAAATGACTATATGTTTATGCCACATCTCACCTTACTGCTTTCACACCCAACCGCTTAAACTGGGGCGGGTTGTTTTTCCACCTTAAGCAGAACCAGGGATCCCTGTGGTACATGGTTCTCAGATATAGGATGACAGAAAAAAATTATATTCTAGAAAAAAATGTTGAAATAAGGTGTCAACATCATCTAAATACTAATTGGGTTTTTCTCTTCTTTAGGAAAGTTGACTGTAGTCTGGTCTCACTTATCGCTCACACCACGAGAGGGAGCCCGTTGGCCTACACTACCTGGATGGCCAAATAGCAGAGACTAGAATCTAGAACAAAGCACAACTGAAAATAAGTAAATAATAAAAAACTTTAAAATGATTACTAATGATAATTCTGCTGTCTGGTGCCCTGTCCGGTCATCATCAGAGGTTTTGTCCACCAGGAGATGGGAGTGGGGCAGAGTAGAGCCAGAGTATGTGGAGAGAGAGTCTAAGCCGAAGGTCTCCACTGTCTCCCTTCCCCTGGAGCTCTGGCTTCACTTATGGAAGACAGGGAGGAAAGATTGTAGGACTCAGAGGGGATGGTGGAACAGGGCCCCCGAATCAACTAAGCAGGGCTCACATGGGCTCCCAGAGACTTAAACACCGGGCCTGCATGGCTCTGCATTAGATTCTCTGTGTGTGTAGCTGTGAGCTTGGATTTCTGTGAGATTCCTACAGCCTGCTCTTGGGGATCCTCCTATTGGGTCGCCCTGTCCAGCCCCAGTAAAGCTTTTGCCTTGTTTTATCGTCGTGCCTTGGTGTTGTCTCTGGAAGTCTGCTGTCTCTTGTCTGAAGGGAAGAAGGAGTTGCATCTCAGGGAGAAAAGAAGAGGGACTCGGAGAAGGGGGGATTGGAGGGAAGGGAAACTGCATGTGATGCATTGTATGATAGAAGAATCTATTTTCAACAAAAATTGGGGAAAAGAAAAGCTGATTGCCACTATTGTTGATATTATACGTTCCGTGCAGATTCATGGCACAAACTAATAAATTATATTCTTTGTGTGTTTTATATAAAAAGATAAGGCAGTTATATATTCCCCCACAGTGTGTTAACATAGAAATTATTCCTACTGGCTTAGCTTTACATTAACCTTAATAAATCTTAATATTAATAAATCTCTTTTTGACATTTCTTGACAATCCTTCTAATCACACATCCACTTGGTATAGTGTTCCATTACTGGGTACCTTTATGCATTTCTTTTAGGGGGAGTCTGTGTAATGAAATGTATATCAGGCATTTAATGCCTGCCAGGCATTTAAGCTGCTTTGCATTTAAAAACATGAGCTGACCTTATCAGATGCCTAAGAACTGAAGTAATTGTATCTTGTACTAATCAAAATGTCTTCTGTTATAACAAAAGCAAAATCCAATTACACTGTATTATGAAGCTATTATTCCTGACGCTTGATAGCTTGGTAATTAAATACATATTTCTGATGCTAAAGAAATACAATCATTCTCTTGGGCAGCTATCTTTGTTATGCTTTCAATTAGCAGTGCTTTAAAAATACATAGTTGTTATCAATACTATAAAGAAAAAAAATCACATCAAAACAAAAATCAATGCTCAGCCATACTTTTCCATTCTTGGCCTGTTCAAGCAAGAATATGCACCTAGAGCAGAATGTATTCCACCTACACTCGTGTTTCATTTGAACAAGTTATCTGAGAAGCAATCACTAAAGGAGTGGATTGTGAGCCTGGAGAGAAGAACCTTTAATATCTGTAGTGGTTAGTTCTAGAGACTAGGCATCAGAAACATGTCACTGGTGTACATCGACCCTCCCTGGAGCTCTAGGTCTGTCACTGTTTGCTCTGATGCTGCTCAGGCATCGAGGCAAAGCCTTAGATTCAAAGCCCCCCACCCCACCCCCCATTTGCTTTATCTTAGTTCACTGATGGCTGCTCTTTGCAAGGGCCCTTTCACTCAGGAATGGTCTTCCCAAACTCTGTATTGCCTGTGCTTACTTTGGTTCAGTAGCACCACCGTTCAAATATGGCCCAGTCTTCTGTCCCTATAAATGTTTAAATAAGGGATTATTCAATTCTCAATGAACACGGTAGCACTGACTCTGCTACAGAAGAACATTGTGAGTTATGGCAGGTCTATGTCAATTTGTGCATCTTCGAGGACTTGTCTAATGTTAAACTATTTGCTTCCAGTAGAACTGAGAGCCTTGAAAAGCATCCAATATCTTTATTCCTATAAATAATTGTCATGCCCCACAACGTCTCAGCATCTCTCTGATGGCCAGCCTTCCAAGGCCTAGCCCAGTTCCATGCTCCAATCTCAGCCCAAGATTTCTGGATGCTGTCTTGTCGTCCTTCCAAGATGGCTTCCTGTGTCTCTTCATCAGAATCCATCCTTCCATGCGGAAGACTGATCTTTCAGATGTGCTAAGCGCATTGCAGAAGAGAGACAATGAGTCTTCCCTTCACTCTGACGTGTAACTTATGGGCAGGATTACACAGGATTTAGTGTAACAGAGCTCAGACCTCCCTCTCCCTCACCTGTCCTCTTCAGGGTAGAGACTTCTGACTGCATCCTTCTCCCTAGAGCATCCCAACCTTCTTTTCTTTCTTAGAAGAGAGAAATCAGTTTGAAAATCTCATAGTTTGCTTCTGCAAAGATACATTCAGCTCACTTTGTCGAGCAAATCGTTCAGATTCCAATTTGTCCCCAAAGCACTGTGCTATAAACCTCAACTTTGAACCATCCGTAGTTCTAGTTTGAATATTTGCATATGTCTTGTACTTCTCTCATTGTTAAATTTTACTTTCAGAGGTGGGTGTTGTATTTGTATCTGGAATGTTCTGTTTCAAACTACTGAGGTTATTCTTTTTAGTCCCTTAAATTTAAAAGAAAATTAGTGAGCGGTGATCATGTATACAGAATTTTTTGCTACATAAAATTATGATATTGGGTGCTCTAGGAAGTTCTGTTTCTATCAGTGGTTTCTACAATCCAATTTATGTGGACTTGAAGGATCCACACCACAGAAAAGGGAACACAGTGACGTGATGGGACCCTATTGTCCCTATCTATATCTAAGTATTTCCATATTAACAATCAGTATTGGATGCTAAAAATTGGAAATCATTGAACTGCTCACACATGCAGACAGTGTTTGGGGGTGAAATTATGTTCATATTGTAAAACACAAGAAGGGCATAAATGGGAACTTTGCCTATGAACTTCTAAAATTACGTATGCTTTTACTTAACCTGAGCTACCACTTGATCTGATTCTGTATATTACCCAAGCCTCAGGGAATGTAGAGGTGAAATTAATAAAAGGAAATCAGAAAATGCCTCCCTCCGGCAGTAACATTAACTATTTGTTGACGCTTGGCTAAGACATGTTTCCCGAGGAGCTGCAGTCAGCAGTCCTGTCTATTTGCCACAGTTAGTAATGAATGCAACAAAGTTTGACTTGGTGGACAGTGTGTTTATTGGGGTTCCTAACAGGAGTGTGGATGGGAGTTACAGGGGCAGGACAGACTCAAATGCAGTTGTATCACTAAAAGACCCACCCCAAAACGGGTAACAACTACAAAGGTGGCATTGATGGAGCTGTGGCCACAACCTGCACCTCGTTCCAGAGTCCAGAAGATCTTTTTTTATTAATTTTTGGGGGTTGGCTCACTTCATTAGTTGCCTTCCCCAGCAGTTGTTTTCTGCTCGTTTTAAGATGGGGAAGGGCTGCTGTGAACCTCATAATTTTATCTTTTCTTACCTGAATTTTTTTTTACATCCTAAATCTCAGAGTACTCCTTCCCACCTCTTAGAAGGAAAGTTTCAATTTGGATAAAATCACCATACAACCACACTACCGAAAGTACTGTGTACTGAAATACATTTACACTGTCTGAAAATAATCTGAACGTGGAAGGTTTAGTGGCTATAGGTGCACAAACAATGAGATAATTTAAATCATTATCTTCCAGCCCTGGATAGGCAGAAGATGGAAAATATCTGGAGTTAGAGTGCAGAATACAGGTATGCAAAGGAGCACCCATCTACAGAAATGAGGGTCTCTGACATAAAGGAAAGTGGTTTGTTTTCATATAAAGCACTTTTTACTTTATGTTTCTCACAGCAGCCTCACAAGAACCTTAAACAGGAAATTCTGTGTCTAAAGCCCCCTGTATAGGATATGGCAGAGAAACACTGAACTGGAAAATGGCTTGAAGGAAAACAGAGGGAGAAACTTCTTCCATATCAGCCTTTACCCAGGGGCTGCTTTGTGCCAAACTAACAACCGAGAGGCATTTGGTGGGAGTCCATAAGTAGCAAGTGGAAGGTTCGAGCATTTAGGTGAGAGGGTACTTTATGCTGTGCTTGCATGGACCTATGGACAATACATGCATAAGAAGTATATATCCAGTTAGTTACGCCCGCCCCCAGTTTAAAATGTGTGCTTATACCCAGATCTACCAGACCTGTTCTGTGAGGAAAAATGTTTGCCAGATTTTTAAAGAACTGAAAAAAGAATTAGAAAAGTTGCTGTTGGCCAAAATCTCGCTAGGACTTAGTACTGGGTAGAAGATGCAGTTAAACATGTAGGCCTGAGCTTCACAGGTTTTTATGTTGTTGATATTTTACCCGGAGCTTGTAGGGAAACAGATGCTCTTGGGTCTGCAGCCCTATGAACATGTAATTTATTTAATTGTTTCTAAAGTGAAACATTTGTGAGATTAATTATCTTAATATCACAATAATTGAATTACGTGAGTCTATATTTTGAAAGATTCCCTTCCTGCGGCTTTATTGTTATGTTAGTCAAACAGCAATCCCAATAGCCAAGTTAAACAATATCCTTGGATTTGACTAAAGATTAATTAATTGACTATTGAATTCTTTGCTTTGCTTTGTCTTGACTGTTTAAGTTTGTATTATCATTGTATGATTTAAAATATGTGCTTACAGCTTCTTTTGTGGATATTTTGACAAACTGAATGAGTTCATAGATGATTACACTTAGACAAAGGAGACAGAAAGACAAAACTATAAAGTACCACAAAGGGGATTACATAAGGATAAATGTGTTGATTCCTTAGAAGACACAGCAGTTGTAAAAGAAATGTGTGATCACCAGTGGAAGGGGAAGCCCTTGGTCCTGCCAAGACTGAACCCCCAGTGAACGTGATTGTTTTGGGGAGGGGGTAATGGGGAGAGGATGGGGAGGGGAACAGCCACATAGAAGGGGAGGGGGAGGGGTTAGGGGGATGTTGGCCTGGAAACCAGGAAGGGGAATAACAATTGAAATGTATATAAAAAATACTCAAGTTAATAAAGATTAAAAAGAAAAAGAAATGTGCAATCAGTGTCAAAGCATCTACATGTACGAAATAAGCATTAAAAGATATAAAAATAGAGAAATTCTGCAATATGATTGATGGAGACTTCAACATCTCACTTCCAGAAGATCAGACAACATTTAGACTAACCAGCTCTACCAGACTTGTCTAGAACATTGCATCGATGGCAGCAGAATATATCCTTTTTCAGATATACATGAGATATTTTAGGGGATATCATGTAGCAGCAAAAGCATGAACCAATTTTAGAAGATTAAAATCTTATGTCATCTCAGACTGAGAGGACATGAAGCTAGAAAGCAGTGACAGATATCCAAAGGGAGGCCACATGCCGTCATCAACACAAATGGACTCAGCAGGTGGCGATCACAGGTTTTCCCATATAGAAAGAGATAAAGCAGCGATAATGAAAGAAACGAGGCTGTCAGCTTGAAAGGGAGGTTGTGAGAGGAGTTGAAGAGAGGGAACTGGAGAGGGGCTGGAGAGAGGAAGGGAAAGAGGGAAGTAATGCAATTATATTTTGAATCAAAAATAGTTTTTCAAAAATTGAAAGCAATGGTGGAAATTCAATAATTAACATTATTTAATATTCCTGTATAACTAAGTAAGGAAAAGTTGAGAACTGTCTTGGACAAATGAAAATAGAGACATACCACCATAGCAAAGCTTAATGGGGATACAGAAAAAGTCATTCTAAGTGAGAAAACTTCTAAGGTTATTGCAGGAATCCTCTACATAAAAAGAAAAATTACAAATAAGCAACCTAACATGATCTTGTTATGCATTAGAAAAACGCTAAGTCCAAAATTAGTAAAAAAAAAAAAAAAAAAAAAAGGGGGGGGGGGGTGGGGGGAGATAATAAGAAAGAAAAACTGACCCAGACTAGCTGGTCATTCTTCAGTGACAGGGTCCTAAGAGAGAAGGCCAGGGGATCAGAAGATAAGGGGACAGATAAGCTTAGGATAGGGAAGTAAGTCTTGCACAAGCTGTGTCTTATGCTAAACAAGCCTATCAAGAAGTACAGCACCTACAGTGCTAAACTTTCAGGAGAGAAATGGGCCAGAGTCAGCAAAAGCTATCATAGAATGCCGTTAGCCGGAGGCTAAGCAAACTATGTTGCACAAAGGGAACACACAGGACTTTCAAGAGCACCGCTTGGGACTGATAACTCCAATCTCTTTAGGGGAAAAGCCAGGTTCCCAGGAATCAAAATCTTAACTCCACCAAGGCCCTGGCCTCTGCCCCGGACAGGCTGTGCCGTTCACCCCTGAGCAAGGACACAGAACAAGGACACAGCACTTTCTTCTGAGAAAGCCCTTGGATCAGTCTGCTCTCAGCAAAGACCAAAAGGAAGAAAGATGTAAGAAAAATAAAGATTAAGTAGACAGTAAAAAGAGAACCAAGAATTGGTTACTAGATGGAGGGCTATGTTAAAACAGTAAATCTAAACTAGCCTTTGAGATAAATGCCTCTAAAGTGGTACTCACAAGGAGAACGTAGTAGGACCACACGTTCTAAGCTGGACTGGGCAACACAGTGCATTTCAGGTCACCCTTGGCTGCATAGTATGACACTACTTCAAAGATAAAATAAAAACAAAAAAAAGCAAGATAGGTGTCTCATTGATCGTGTTCCGCAAATTGAGAAATACGAAGTGTAAAACATCTAGAGAATTTGAAAGTAGTGCCTTTGGAAAATGAAATATGACCATATGATTATCCTCCCGAAATCATATTCATCAATAAGAAGAATAGCCGTGTAGAAGCACATGAAGCATTTACTGTTACATCGTCTGTGACACCAAGAAAAAAAAAATAACAGAAAAGAACATAAATGTCCATCAAGAAAGAATGATTATGTGAGGCCAGGTAATAGAGTTCTCTGCTGCTTTTGACAAAGAACTGAGGGGCTGGAAAGAAGGCTCAGTGGTTAAAACCACATGCTGCTCTTTTCAGGGGCTCTCAGTCCTTGAGCTCACAGCCTCTGTCTGATAACCACAGCTCCAGAGGGTCTGATGCCACAAACGCACACAAAATAAATAAGTCACGAAGAAATTCAGACAAATTATACTTAGAAGAGGATTGGATGCACTGAGCTACCAAAATTGGATGTTCTCCATCCTATAGAGATGCCTACAGATATGCAGTGTACTTGGAGTATCCAGTATTCGGAATCCCTATCAAATACTGGTTTCATGTTTCAGGATAACAATCAACTATGAGTCCTTTGTGCTCTAGGTGAATAACTCCTTCCCCATTATCCTGTAATTAAACCCAGTAAAGCTCATTGATCAATCAATCAATCAATCAATAAGTCAATGTAAAACAAAAGAAAGAGAAGAAAATCATCACGGTTATTATAAACCTGGGAATTTCAATGAAGAGTAACAAATGACCTAAAACTGTTTCTGTTCAAATAGTTGTATTATGTCAAGGACTAGAGTATTAAAGTAATATCAGAGCATATTTCAAAGACCAGCTCACATGACTTCCATTTAATTCTTACATTTTTTCTAATAACATTTTACGTTCCTGTACATTGTCGTTCTGACTCATCGCCTTTGCTAAGCTGCAGGTCTTCCGTGAACACAATATAAGCAGATCCAATATTCATCTTTCAAGGCCTCACTTCTATTTTCTTTTTGGCATCAAATAATGTTTTAGAAAGCTTTCAAAATAGGAAAATAAACACGAGGCTAAATCTTTAGTATATAACCTCAAAACCCTATTCACCAGCTTCTGACCCTCAACCACAAACTCCTTTATAATTAATCCAGCACTTACTCAAAATGCCTTGGTTGCCACATACACTCAAGGTGTTGTTGGGTGAACATAGATGGGTGACTGTGTTACTTGATGTCTGGTGACTTCCAAATGTAATTTAGGGATAACTATGTCAACCTCGCTTGTCTGTTCCAACTCTTCCTTGCTTTATGAAAGGAACTAGAGCAATAGCTAAGCCACTGAGGGTCTGTACTGGCTGGTTTTGTGTGTCAACTTGACACAAGCTGGAGTTACCACAGAGAAAGGAGCCTCCCTAGAGGATGTGCCTCCATGAGATCCAACTGTAAGGCATTTTCTCAATTAGTGATCAAGGGGGGAGAACTCAGCCCCTTGTGGGTGGTGCCGTCCCTGGGCTGGTTGTCATGGGTTCTATAAGAAAGCAGGCTGAACAAGCCAGGGAAGCAAGCCAGTAAGTAACATCCCTCCATGGCCTCTGAATCAGCTCCTGCTTCTTGATGGGCTTGAGTTCCAGTCCTGACTTCCTTTGGTGATGAACAGCAATGTGGATATGTAAGCTGAATAAAACCTTTCCTCCTCAGCTTGCTTCTTGGTCATGAGGTTTTGTGCAGGAATAGAAACATTGACTAAGGGGCTGGAGAGATGGCTCAGAGGTTAAGAGCATTGACTGCACTTCCACTCAAACTAATAGAAGAAAAATAGGAAGCATCTGGAACACATGGGCACTGGAAAAAATTTCCTGAACAAAACACCAATGGCTTATGCTCTAAGATCAAGAATCGACAAATGGGATCTCATAAAACTGCAAAGCTTCTGTAAGGCAAAGGACACTGTGGTTAGGACAAAACGGCAACCAACAGATTGGGAAAAGATCTTTACCAATCCTACAACAGATAGAGGCCTTATATCCAAATATACAAAGAACTCAAAAAGTTAGACAAGAGGGAGACAAATAACCCTATTAAAAAATGGGGTTCAGAGCTAAACAAAGAATTCACAGCTGAGGAATGCCGAATGGCTGAGAAACACCTAAAGAAATGTTCAACATCTTTAGTCATCAGGGAAATGCAAATCAAAACAACCCTGAGATTTCACCTCACACCAGTGAGAATGGCTAAGATCAAAAACTCAGGTGACAGCAAATGCTGGCGAGGATGTGGAGAAAGAGGAACACTCCTCCATTGTTGGTGGGATTGCAGACTGGTACAACCATTCTGGAAATCAGTCTGGAGGTTCCTCAGAAAATTGGACATTGAACTGCCTGAGGATCCAGCTATACCTCTCTTGGGCATATACCCAAAAGATGCCCCAACATATAAAAAAGACACGTGCTCCACTATGTTCATCGCAGCCTTATTTATAATAGCCAGAAGCTGGAAAGAACCCAGATGCCCTTCAACAGAGGAATGGATACAGAAAATGTGGTACATCTACACAATGGAATATTACTCAGCTATCAAAAAAAATCGACTTTATGAAATTAAGTAGGCAAATGGTTGAACTGGAAAAATATCATCCTGAGTGAGCTAACCCAATCACAGAAAGACATACATGGTATGCACTCATTGATAAGTGGCTATTAGCCCAAATGCCTGAATTACCCTAGATGCCTAGAACAAATGAAACTCAAGACGGATGATCAAAATGTGAATGCTTCACTCCTTCTTTAAAAGGGGAACAAGAATACCCTTGGCAGGGAAGAGAGAGGCAAAAGATTAAAACAGAGACTGAAGGGACACCCATTCAGAGCCTGCCCCACATGTGGCCCATATATATACAGCCACCCAATTAGATAAGATGGATGAAGCAAAGAAGTGCAGAAGTGTAGATCGCTCCTGAGAGACACAGCCAGAATACAACAAATACAGAGGCGAATGTCAGCAGCAAACCACTGAACTGAGAATAGGGACCCCGTTGAAGGAATCAGAGAAAGAACTGAAGAGCTTGAAGGGGCTCGAGACCCCATATGTACAACAATGCCAAGCAACCAGAGCTTCCAGGGACTAAGCCACTACCTAAAAGACTATACATGGACTGACCCTGGACTCTGACCTCATAGGTAGCAATGAATATCCTAGTAAGAGCACCAGTGGAAGAGGGAAGCCCTGGGTCCTGCTAAGACTGAACCCCAGTGAACTAGACAGTTGGGGGGAGGGGCGGCAATAGGGGAGGGTGGGGGGGGAACACCCATAAGGAAGGGGAGGGGGAGGGGGATGTTTGCCTGGAAACCGGGAAAGGGAATAACACTCGAAATGTATATAAGAAATACTCAAGTTAATAATAAAAAAAAAGAAAAGAAAAGAAACATTGACTAAGGGGCTGGAGAGATGGCTCAGAGGTTAAGAGCATTGACTGCACTTCCAGAGGTCCTGAGTTCAATTCCCAGCAACCATGTGGTCACTCACAACCATCTGTAATGGGATCTGATGCCCTCTTCTGGTGTGTCCAGCTACAGTGTATAAATGAAATAAATAAATCTTTAAAAAGAAAGAAAAAGAAAAGAAAGAAAGAAAGAAAGAAAGAAAGAAAGAAAGAAAAAGAAAGAAAGAAAAAGAAAGAAAGAAAGAAAGAAAGAAAGAAAGAAAGAAAGAAAAGGAAGCCTTGACTAAGGCTTACTAAACTCTTGCAAACAAAACTGGGGCTTCGATTTCTAGCACCCTCATTGGACGATGACCCACAACTAGCTGTAGCTCCAACCCAAGGCGTCTGGCGCCCTCTTGTGGCCTCTTCAGCCACCTGCATATGCATGCAGACATATCCACACACAAATGCCCAGCTACATACACATAAACAAAAATCAAATATGACAGAGCAACCGGAAGATACCCATTCCACTCGCTACACCGGAAGATTATACAGTGTACATGTATATGATTAATACACAACTCTTAAATAGCTAGACTACTACCCATTTCAACCTTCACAAAAATTACGTCCCCAGTATGAAAAGCAAGCACTTCCAAAGGCTCATGGTGCTGCCCACATATAGCGAACCTTTAGTAGTCCCGAGCCATGGAAGCCAGGCAATTCAGTAGGTATCCTTAGTGATAACACTGGAACCCTGGCCTTTGCTTTCTTTGCTTTCTGGCCATCAAGAGGGAACAAATAAATATGTTTCTTTAAGTCCATTAATCTCTCAAGTAGTCGCTCCAGTACTAAGCTGATTCCTAACTTCCTGTTCTGAGCTTGCTCGCTTTTTCCTTATCATACCTACAGCTTCCAAACACATTGTACAATTTACCTATATACTTTACTTTCTGTCTCTTTTCTGTCTCCTCAACTTCAAAAGAATCTACACCAACGTAAGTAAAATGCACATTCAAAGGAAATAAGTTTTGTCTGTTCGTTGATGAAACAGAACCCACTTTTCTACACAATGAGAGCTAAGCAAAATTGTGCTTAGGAAAAGAATCAGGGTGTCCTGCACCGGTTAGTTCTTGCTGACTTGACACAAGCCAGAGATGCTTGGAAAGAGGAACTTCAACTAAAGATTCACCTCCCTCAGAATATCCCGTGAGCACATCTAGGAGGCTTTTTCTTGATTGATGATTGATATGGGAGTGGCTGGCCCACCATGGGTAGGGCCACCAGTGGACAGGTGTCTCTGGGGTGTATGAGAAAGGAATCAGGCGTAGCCAGTGTTTCGCCGTGATTTCTGCTTGTTTTCCTGTCATGGCTTCCCTCTACCATGAATTGTAACATTTAACCTAAAATATATCCTCTCCTCCCTGAGATGTCTTTAATTATACTGTTTATCACAGCAGCAGAAAATCAAATCAGAACATGGTCCTTGCAACATTTTCACATTGTTTAGGCAAATCTTGAAGAAAAAAAAGTTTGCTTTCCTGAAGATTAAAAAGGTGTATCTGACTTCTCCCTACTGGGTTGATGATTTCCTCATATCCAAACCCTATATAAACCTATATGGGCCTTCCTTCACACACTTAGGTCCATAGCTTTCCTTGTGAGCCAGTCTGCTTTTCTTCACTTCACCTGTGTCAGCATCATGTTGGGTTCATCCCAGGTGAAACCAAGAGTGGAAATGGGTGGCGACATTGGTGCCACTGGTGGATGGACAGGCTCTCATCAGGAGGTTGTAGATCATGGTAAATTGATTTGCCAACAGAATCTACAGAGCACCATATGTCATCAGTATGTACTGTTCCACCTTGCTTCACAAGGTATTTTAGCCTCTGCTCTATATAAACTGATCTGTTCCTTGGCATTTTTCCACAGTAGCATTTTCCCATACTCTCTGTGTATGGGATGCCTTATTAGAAGAGTTTTTTTTTCCCTCACCTTAAACAGACTCAGAGCAAGTGTGAAGGTACGGAAGAGAAAAGGAATGCTTGCTTTACCCTTCTGGTCTTTTCTTGCATTCACCGCCCTCCCCCACTTCACTACACCATCCTCCCCTCCTCTCACCTCCCCCCTCCTCTCATACCCACACAATTTGGCTTCCATCACAACTTCTTCAAGAGTAGGAGTGGTGTAGGTAGAAAAGAGAGGAAAAGGCAATCTTTTCCCCAGAAAATTCTTACTGTTAAAGACTCTCTTACCTGTCACGTTCTCCATATAGAAGATGTCTTAGTATTGGCCTTCCTAAGGACCACATGTTTGACTTCCTCAGAAAAGCCTCAGATTCCAAAGATTGCAGTCCGCTGACATAAGACTGTTCAGTTCTTCTACCTCTGCTTGCTCTCACCTTCCCACGGCAGGGATCTGTGGGTGGCCAATATCTTGCTTCCTTCCACAGGGTCCTTCCACATGGCTCCATGTGCCCCAACTTAAACCCCTGAGTCAGTGGGCAATTTTCTCTGTGCCTCAAACACCTCACCATAAATGTAAATAAAAAGACCTCCTACTACAACCAGCTATTAAAATGGAATATGACTGTCCGTAATATGCTTGGTAGTGTCCGGGAAAAAAATCCATCAGTATGTGTTGTTTATGGTCAAGCCTAATTTTTAAGTAACTATTTTAGACACATTGAAGTCAAAGGATATGAGTCTCACTCCTCTCCCACTCTCACCACAGGTGTGTAGGAAATGCTCAGCAGCTGCTCACAGCCCTAGGGCCTGACTGTCAGGCTTCTCACTGCTCACCGGCCTCTTCCTTCACCTAACCACTGGGCAGCACCCTACCTAGACTCCTGACAATGCACAGCTATTCCCTTCCTGCTACCAAGGTGACTTCAGATTTCACAAAACGAGAGGAGAAATGAGAAATTCTAAAACCTTTTTATCAAATGAAAAACTTACAGTTTTATTAATAATCTAAAGTTGTAAAATTCCTGAATTTTCCTCACAATTCCAAAGATTATGACTAAAAAGGAATCTGTGGATGATTTGAGGACAGATACCATTTTGCTTAGTTGGAATTTACTAAGATCTTCTTGCAGCCAAAGCATTAACTTTTGTTGGTGCTGATCTGAAATAAAAACTTAGATGTTTTAATTAAAATATATTGCATAAATTTGATGCTGCCAGTGACTGAGTACGTGTGTGACGTATGCAATCACATGTGGTTGTCACAATGAGGGTAATTACCACGACTCTATTGGTAAAGAAGAAACCCAATGTCAGAGACTCTCCTGTGTGTTTCCTAGACTTCTTCACATGCACTTGACAGTGATTGAGCCATTATAGATTTGGAGTAATAGATCATCTAGGCAGGAACCACATACAGAGTGATCATGGTCCCCAGCTGCTCCTGTAAACAGAGAGCCAGCTTGAGTATTCATAAAGTGTGCCAGCAAAGTTCCTTAGATATGACGTACATAGAAGTTGCAGGAATTGGAAACATATCAAAATTAAAATCAATATTTTTTAAGAATTTTCATTTGAAGTTACAGATTTAAGCCAAAAGTAGTGAGAAAATATCTTAATCAAAATATATTAGTAATGCTGGGCAGTAGTGGTCCACACGTTTGATCCCAACACTTGGGAGGCAGGCAGGTAGATTTCTGTGAGTTCAGGCCAACATGGTTTACAGAGCAAGTTCCAGGCAAGCAAGACTAGACAAAGGAACCCTGTCTCAAAAGATAAGGGGGGAGGGAGGAAATAAAACAGAAATATTTTACTAGATTAAATTTTATAATCCTCTAACTACCATATGTGCCCACTTGTTTGATAGTGCTGAGATTTTAGAAACAATCTGTAGCTTCATATATAAATGGAAAACCTTGACTAAAAATTAAAAGAATATTGAATGACCTATATGGAAAAGCATAAATATGGACACAGAAAAATGTACTAAACTGCTGGCTGTCACTGAAGTCACTTAAGGGATGAAGAAGAAGGATCGGAGATTCAAGGCTTGCCTGCGTTACAAAGTCAGTTCAAGTCTTTCCTAGGTTATATATTGAGGCCTTAACTCTAAATAAAAATATAATAAGTCTTTGGCATGTAGCTCAGTGGCAGGGCAATTTGCCTGGCATGCACAAGGTCCTGGCTTCAATCCTCAATATAAATAAAAAGGGGGAAGGAGGCAGAGAGGGAGATGGAGAGAAAGCGGTGTGGAGCACTAAAAACAAAGGGTGAGGAAGATAACTCGATTACTAAAGCACTTTCCTTGCAAGCATAAGAACTTGAGTTAGATTGCCACCACCTGCCCATTATAAAAATGTAACCTGGTGGCACGTGTTTGTAATCCCTGTCCAGCGGAAGTAGAGGCGAGGACACTTCTGGGCTTCTCTAAACAACCAACCAAGTTGAAATTTCAAAGATCTTTGACCCAGTGAGGTGTTTGGTCTCAAAAGTCATGGCAGACAGCTCCTGAGGAACAACATCCAAGCTTAACTTCTAACCTAGAACACACACACACACACACACACACACACACACACACACGCACACGCACACGCACACGCACACACACACACACACACACACACACACACACACACAACTAAAAACAAACAGAACTAATCTAATTCTCTTCAATGGAAGACATTGTTTATCAATACCTCCACAACAAACTAGAAGGTTGTGGGGATTTTTTGAGGGTGATGGTTTCTGTTTTCTTCAAAATATTTCTATTGATTATTTGGCAATTTCACATAATGAACCCCAATAACACTCACTTCCAAGTCCTCCCAGATAGCACCCACTATCCCTGGCTTTATGATCCCCGCACAATCACCACCCCTAAAAAAGAAGAAAGCAAAATGTGTTGCCCATTTACTCACTTGAACATGGTCGATCTCCCCTCAAAGAAAAAAATGTCAGGTCCACATTCAATCAATGTGTGATGCCTACAAAGATATCAGCATGCTTCGACCAAACTTTTATGATTGCTAATATTTGACTGCGTTTTGTCATTTTGTCTAAGTGCCACAAACATCCCCACTGTACTGATGCAGTTTGTTCACTACTGACATCGATCATTTCCCTCATTGCATACTTTCATTCCAGTCAAACTTAGACAGCACATTGATCTAGGTTGCTGACTCCATGGGACCTGCAGTCCTATGACCGCTGAAATGTTTAAATGTTTAAATAAGAAGTCCTTTTCAGGGCTATAATAGTTGAAATTGCACAGTCACTGTTATTACAAGGCAGGAGACTCCCAGATAAGGAGCTGGAGAGATGGTTCAGTGACTAAGAACCCCTACTATTCTTGTGGATGATGACCCCAGTTCAGTTTCTAGCAAGAGTCAAGCATCTCACAACTAAGAACTCAAGCTCCAAGGAGTAAAGCGCCATCTTCTGACCTCTGACGGCCTCTACACTCATATTCTTAAACCCACACACAAACTCAGGAATGTAACTTAAAATAAAAAAAAATTCCTTTTAAAAGAATAAGAACTCAAGAAGTTAGACTCCAGAGAATCAAATAAGCCTACTAAAAATGGAATACAGAGATAAACAAAGAATTCTCAGTTGAGGAATATCGAATGGCTGAGAAACACCTAAAGAAATGTTCAACATCCTTAGTCATCAGGGAAATGCAAATCAAAACAACCCTGAGATTTCACCTCACACCAGGGAGAATGGCTAAGATCAAATCTCAGGTGACAACAGATGCTGGCGAGGATGGGGAGAAAGAGGAACACTCCTCCATTGTTGGTGGGATTGCAGACTGCTACAACTATTCTGGAAATCAGTCTGGAGGTTCCTCAGAAAATTGGACACTGCACTACCTGAGGACCCAACTATACCTCTCTTGGGCATATACCCAAAAGATGCTACAACATACAAGACACATGCTCCACTATGTTCATAGCAGCCTTATTTATAATAGCCAGAAGCTGGAAAAAAAAACCAGATGCCCTTCAACAGAGGAATGGATACTGAAAATGTGGTACATCTACACAATGGAGTATTACTCAGCTATCAAAAACAATGACTTCATTACATTCATAGGTAAATGGATTGAACTAGAAAATATCATCCTGAGTGAGGTAACCCAATCACAGAAATGTGGATAGTAGTCCAAAAGCTCAAATAACCCAAGATACAACGCAGAGACCACATGAAGCTCAAGAACGATGACCACAGTGTGGAGGCTTCACTCCCTCTTAAAAGGGGGAACAAAAATATTCATAGGAGGGGATATGGAGGCAAAATTTGGAGCAGAGACTGAAGGAACGACCATTCAGAGCCTGCCCCATGCCCCACATGTGGCCCATATATATATATACAGCCACCAAAACTGCATAAGATGGATGAAGCTAAGAAGTGCATGCTGACAGGAACAGGATATAGATGTCTCCTGAGAGACAGAGGCAGAGCCTGTCAAATACAGAAGGGAATGCCAGCAGCAAACCATTGAACTGAGAACTAGACCCCCGTTGGCGGATTTAGAGAAAGGATTGAAAGAGCTGAAGGGGCTTGCAACCCCATAAGAACAACAATGCCAACCAACCAGAGCTCCCAGGGACTAAACCACTACCGAAAGACTATACATGGACTGACCCATGACTCCAACTGCATATGTAGCAGAGGATGGCCTTGTTGGGCACCAATGGAAGGAAAAGCTCTTGGTCCTGCTTTTCCTTAGACCCCCAGTGTAGGGGGATAGATGGGAAGGGGAACAACCTTACAGAAGAAGTGCAGGGGTTGGGAGAGGGAGCTTATGTCTGAGAAACCGGGAAAAGGAATAACATTAAAAATGTAAATTAAAAAATCAATAAAAGAAAAAATAAGAACTCTTTTACCATAACATCCTTTTCCTATGATAATTTGACCTATGTATCCCTGTCAGTAAAGCACCTGAGCCCTTTCCTGGATGGTTCACTAGGACAAGCTGCCATACCCTGGGCACACGCCTTGGTTAGAGGCATCAGCTTCTGCTTCAGCTCCAGTCCCCTGAGAAGCGATACATTGCTCAGAGAAGACAAGAAGCAAAAATTCTCTAGTGGTTGGGAATTGTTCCTAAGCAGCTCCACAAAGAGCTCCTGCTACCCAAAACAGCAGCGCTTTGTGATCACAGTAACAGAGCAACATTAGCTGTGATGGGGGATGGTGCTGGGTCATAGGATGTTGCTGGAGAGGGGGAGCTGACACAGGGGAGATGACCTAGCTTGCATATTTCATGGGTTACGATTTCACTTTTCAGGCAGCACCTCTACAGTAACTGGAATAATTTCAGGTATCGTGGAGAAAAGATATACACATGTCACAAGGGATCTGGAATGAATGTTTTACGTATTTATTTAAAACATTTTTAATTGACTTCTACCCATGTTAAAAGAAATGATAGCTCTTGGCTATGGAATGATTGATAGATTGATATTGACAGTAGAAATCGTTCATTTTTTTTAGTTGTTTTAGTTGTTGCTGTTCATGCATAGCATTGTTTGTTTGTTTTTCTGTTTTGAGACAGGGCGTCATTGGATAGCCTGGCCACCCTGAAAGTTGCTATGTAGACCAGGCTGACCCCCAACTGACAGAGATTCTCCTTCCTCAATTTGCTTCACAAATGCTGGGACTAAAGGCATGCAGTAGCATGTCCAGCACCAGCCACTGTTTCTAATGTCATTGCTGTATGCCATGCTCTCTCCTGAGTCTCACCAGGATGGTTGAGTCTTCCAAAGATGAGCACATTCACCAAAAGCCAAAGAGTGATGCTAAGACAAACTAGAGTTCCCATATCTGCTGTCGACATTTTGAGTGGTTCTTACATTAGTATTCAAAAAATGACCTTGGATGGAATTCTAGGCCCAGTAATTTAAAAGTGGCCTTGTTCCCAGCTAGCGAACCTTCAAACTGCCATTTTTAATTAAAATAAAACTACATCGTTTCCCTTTCTCGTTTTCCTCCCTCCAACTTCTCCCATGCCATCTAATCCCTTCCAAATTCAACAACTCTTATTCTTTAATATTATCGTGTGTGTGCATAAGTGTGTAAATGCATCCTGCACTCAATGTTCTTAAGCCCCTCTTCATGGCTGTAGAGGACCAGGTTGGGCAATTTCTGTGGTCCTGCACTTGACAGCTTTACTTTTAAAACTTCAGCAACATTGTTCAAAATCAAATCGGCTGCCAAAATTTGCTACAGGATAGAATCATCCCACAAACTTCTTTTTTTTTTTTAAGATTTATTTACTTACTTATTTATTATAGACTGTGGCTATCTTCAGACACACCAGAAGAGGGCATCATATCTATTACAGATGGTTCTGAGCCACCATGTGGTTGCTGAGATTTGAACTCAGGACCTCTGGAAGAGCAGGCAGTGCTCTTAACCACTGAGCCATCTCTCCAGCCCATCCCACAAGTTTCTAATTGTGTTCTAGTTGATATACTATACCCTGGGAACTGCACAACTTCCTCCCCTGGGCCCATTCTAAACTCACCTGAATCTACAGTAGTCTTAGACAGGATTCCCTAGAGAAACTGAACCAATAGGACACACGGACACACGCAGGCATGCACGCTGTAAAAAGAGTATGAGGCTTTTAAAAAGTTAGGATTACAAAAAAGGAGCCAAATATTCAAAAGCTGCCCATTAGCACATTGGAGAGTCTGAGAATTGGAAAAACTGGTGCAGACTGTTTTTTATGGGATCTTTTTATGTCTGGCGTGCCCATTGCAAGCTTCTGCCTGTTAGGAGGCATACCTCTCCCTCTTCTCTCTGGAAATCCTTCATAGCCATGTCTTGAGGTTTGTCACCTAGCTGATTCTAACATCCAGACAAGCTGACAAAGCCAAGTAGTGCATCCCCACACACATTAACAGTTTTCTAGAACATTCTGTCTGCCTGCTTCTCTCCATCCCCTTGAGGCTTCCTGTAGAGCCAAAAGGAAGCCCTTCAGTCCACTTGCAGGGCAACCACAGAAGGTCTGAGACTCTGACTCAAACAATGAGGTATCTTTTTCATCATAGGGCACCATGCCTACGGGACCAGTTATTACTATCTACTACCTACATCCCACCTTTACCCTCCTATGAGTAAGCTAGTTGTCTGATTATGCCTAAGGCCGCATTGCAACAATGACTAAAGTTTCAGCTCTTTCCAAAGAGTGTGAGAATTCCTGGGCTCTTTACAGAATGTTCTGTGACTGTGTAGAACGCAGGAAGATTAAACGGGAGATGATGAATTAGTGTTGCCTACACACGGAAAAGCCTGTGTGACTCTCAGCACAGCGTTTTCTCACTTAACATTCATCTCAGCACCGTGGGATAAAGGGTGTCATCCAAGAGTGGAGATGAGGAAGCCAAGACAGCTTGACTCATCAAAACAGATAAAGGTAGACTTGTAGACCAGAGCACAAATGGGAAGTACCATCTAGCTGGCGTCATTAAAACCTAAATTGCTAACTAGAAAAGTAGCCAAGGCAAGAGTAAATTGAGACTTTTAACAAAGGTGAAGGAGTAACCTTCCTCCCTTGCTGCCACCCCAGTCTAATATTCTAAAAGTAATTTCATCATACCTTTTTCTAAACATTTTTATTGGATTTTTTAATCTACATTTCAAATGTTATCCCCTTTCCCGGTTTCCTGTCCATAAATCCCCTATCCCATCCTCCCTCCCCTTTCTTCTATGAGGGCATGTCCCCCAACCACCCACCCCTTCCCTGACATTCCCCTACACTGGGGGATCCAGCCTTGGCAGGACCAAGGGCTTCTCCTCCCATTGGTGCCCAACAAGGCCACCCTCTGCTATATGCAGCTGGAGCCATGGGTCTGTCCATGTGTATTCTTTGGATAGTGGTTTAGTCCCTGGGAACTCTGGTTGGTAGATATTGTTGTCTTTATGGGATTGCAAGCCCCTTCAACTCTTTCTTTCTTTCTTTCTTTTTTTTTATTTATTATTAACTTGAGTATTTCTTATGTACATTTCGAGTGTTATTCCCTTTCCCGGTTTCCGGGCAAACATACCCCTCCCCCCTCCCCTTCCTTATGGGTATTCCCCTCCCCACCCTCCCCCCATTGCTGCCCTCTCCCCAACAGTCTAGTTCACTGGGGGTTCAGTCTTAGCAGGACCCAGGGCTTCCCCTTCCACTGGTGCTCTTACTAGGATATTCATTGCTACCTATGAGGTCAGAGTCCAGGGTCAGTCCATGTATAGTCTTCAGGTAGTGGCTTAGTCCCTGGAAGCTCTGGTTGCTTGGCATTGCTGTACATATGGGGTCTTGAGCTCCTTCAAGCTCTTCCAGTTCTTTCTCTGATTCCTTCAACAGGGGTCCTGTTCTCAGTTCAGTGGTTTCCTGCTGGCATACGCCTCTGTATTTGCTGTATTCTGGCTGTGTCTCTCAGGAGCGATCTGCATTCACATTTTGATCATCCGTCTTGAGTTTCATTTGTTCTAGGCATCTAGGGTAATTCAAGCATTTGGGCTAATAGCCACTTATCAATGAGTACATACCATGTATGTCTTTCTGTGATTGGGTTAGCTCACTCAGGATGATTTTTTCCAGTTCCAACCATTTGCCTACGAATTTCATAAAGTCATTGTTTTTGATAGCTGAGTAATATTCCATTGTGTAGATGTATCACATTTTCTGTATCCATTCCTCTGTTGAAGGGCATCTGGGTTCTTTCCAGCTTCTGGCTATTATAAATAAGGCTGCAATGAACATAATGGAGCACGTGTGTTGGTTGCCGTTTTGTCCTAACCACAGTGTCCTTTGCCTTACAGAAGCTTTGCAGTTTTTATGAGATCCCATTTGTCGATTCTTGATCTTAGAGCATAAGCCATTGGTGTTTTGTTCAGGAAATTTTTTCCAGTGCCCATGTGTTCCAGATGCTTCCCTAGTTTTTCTTCTATTAGTTTGAGTGTATCTGGTTTGATGTGGAGGTCCTTTATCCACTTGGACTTAAGCTTTGTACAGGGTGATAAGCATGGATCGATCTGCATTCTTCTACATGTTGACCTCCAGTTGAACCAGCACCATTTGCTGAAAATGCTATCTTTTTTTCCATTGGATGGTTTTGGCTCCTTTGTAAAAAAATCAAGTGCCCATAGGTGTGTGGGTTCATTTCTGGGTCTTCAATTCTGTTCCATTGGTCTATCTGTCTGTCTCTGTACCAATACCATGCAGTTTTTATCACTATTGCTCTGTAATACTGCTTGAGTTCTGGGATAGTGAT